>NC_065525.1:39127792-39157134 GCF_006386435.1 Epinephelus moara | reverse complement strand
GCCCTGTGGTCCATTGCCCAATAGGAAATGTAGAATACTCAAAAGTACTTTAAAAGTGCTTGAGTTACTTTTCTCAGGGAGTAACGTTGGAAGTACTTTTAAAGTAATTGAGTTACTTTACTCAGGGAGTAACGCAGTAAAGTAACTGGTTACTTTTTAAAAAGTAACGCAGTAACGTACTTTGATTACTTTTAAAGTAACCCTTACCCAACACTGGTGGTTGATAAATAGTAAACTGGGATTCTTACCACTGGCGTCCTCCCACCTCGTGCTGCTGGACTGTGTAACCAAATTGGTTTTCTTTAGAACCGTAGAAGATCTTGAAGTTCTTTGTGTCAAAGTTGAAACAGAGCTGAAGATCTGAAACACAGAAGCAGACACTCAGCTGACACAACATAGTTCATCAATATCCACTAAACCGGGAGCTTCCCAGTATAACCAGCCCACATAGATAACTGGCCTGTGGATTTCCAGCAGAGTCATTTCTACTCCTACACGAGCAGATTAAAATCACTCCTTCTTGGAAAAACTGTCTCACTGCCATCACTCCATCAATATCACTCTGTCCACCGACTCTTTAAACCCACCGCTAAATGCACAAGGTTTATGTCCCTTTTTCGGAGCTCTGTAGGAAAGTCTCTAATTGAGGAGGACTTTGAGGGAAAATGGCTTCCACAAAACGTAAATTACACTTCATCACTGAAGGATCTTCTGGAATCAGAGTTTCCTCTAAGAGCCCCTCTGGCCTGGAATCAGATTCTGTTCCTGCTCCACGTTCCCACAGAAAGAAAAGGACCAAAATACTAAATCACACACAGGTGTTCTTTACCCACAGGTATGTGGAGGGAACAAATACTGAGAGCACCTTCCAACAGGGCGGAACCAACACTATAAATAATAATCATTATAATAACAACAAAGTCTCAAAGTGCTTCACCTCGTTGAACCAGGATTAAAATACTTGAGGTTCATAAAATGAGACACAAATGTTAAGAAATATTCAGTTGTTGAGGAAAGTTTTACTGGCATGATTGTTTGTTTGTTTGTTTTCTTTCTATTTCTTAGAGACAATAAAAAGCAGTGGTGGAATGTATTTATCTGACAGCTTTAGTTACTTTACAGATGCAGATTATTAATACAAAATATAATCAATAATCAATGATGATGTGTTATTATAGATTAAACCAAACCAGCAGTATATGAAGTCATTAAAATAAGCTCCAAGTGATGAACACATTAATGCACCAGTAATCATAATCCAACAGAATAATATACCCTCACCAGCCACTTTATTAGGTACACCTGTTCAACTGCTCATTATCACAAACAGCTAATCAGCCAATCACGTGGCAGCAACTCAGTGCATTTAGTCATGTAGACATGGTCAAGACGAGCTGCTGAAGTTCAAACTGAGCATCAGAATGGAGACAAAAGGTGATTTAAGTGACTTTGAACGTGGCATGGTTGTTGGTGCCATTAAGTGACTTTGAACGTGGCATGGTTGTTGGTGCCAGACGGGCTGATCTGAGTATTTACTGGGATTTTCACCCACAACCATCTCTAGGGTTTACAGAGGATGGTCCCAAAAAGAGAAAATATCCAGTGAGCCAAAATGCCTTGTTGATGACAGAGGTCAGAGGAGAATGGCCAGACTGGTTCAAGATGATAGAAAGGCAACAGTAACTCAAATAACCACTGGTTCCAACCAAGGTCTGCAGAAGACCATCTCTGAACCAACAACATGTCCAACCTTGAAGCAGATGAGCTACAGCAGCAGAAGACCACATCAGGTGCCACTCCTGTCAGCTAACAACAGGAAACTGAGGCTACAGTTCACACAGGCTCACCAAAACTGGACAATAGAAGATTGGAAAAACGTTGCCTGGTCTGATGAGTCTGGATTTCTGCTGCCACATTCAGATGGTAGGGTCAGAATTTGGTGTAAACAACATGAAAGCATGGATCCATCCTGCCTTGTATCAACGGTTCAGGCTGCTGGTGGTGGTGTAATGGTGTGGGGGATATTTTCTTGGCACACTTTGGGCCCCTTAGTACCAACTGAGCATGGTTTAAACACCACAGCCTACCTGAGTATTGTTGCTGACCGTGTCCATCCCTTTATGACCACAGTGTACCCATCTTCTGATGGCTACTTCCAGCAGGATAACGCACCATGTCACAAAGCTCAAATCATCTCAAACTGGTTTCTTGAACATGACAATGAGTTCACTGTACTCCAATGGCCTCCACAGTCACCAGATCTCAGTCCAACAGAGCACCTTTGGGATGTGATGGAACGGGAGATTCTCATCATGGATGTGCAGCTGACAAATCTGCAGCAACTGTGTGATGTCATCATGTCAATATGGACCAAAATCTCTGAGGAATGTTTCCAGCACCTTGTTGAATCTATGACACCAAGAATTAAGGCAGTTCTGACCTTGTCACTTTAGAAACGTATCCATGGTTTGCAGAATCATACAACACCAAAATTTTCCTCTGGCGACTGGGTTGCTTGTAGGCCTACATTTAACCAAGTTAAATTTTATTATAGTATTTCCACACTGTATTGTTAGGCCTACTACTTTTAAGTAACCGTACTCTGAGCTGAGCACAGAAACAAAGTATGAAAGATCTAGACTTCTGTTATTTGGGTCACACGACAGTTTAATATCAATTTCTGCACCTTCATGTTTGGATCCATCTGTACTGTAACTTCAGCCTGTTTTCTCAGTTTGATTTAATTTCATACTATGAAATTTGCTACTGAAATCTGTCCCGCAGTAGACAGAACCTGACGGAGCCTCCTCACTGTTATCAGAAACCCTTCGCCTCCCTCCTCTTCCTCCTGCACCAACTGAATCTGGACCTTCCTCTGGTTTCAATTAAAATCTCTATTATCGGGAAGGCCAGCTGACAGAAGGAGCGAGGGAGGACTGGAAGGCCTCGTAACGCTGCCAAGTCTGACAAAAAGACAGATAATAAAGGATGATGAAAATGACGTCACCGCTCTTTTTACTTTCCACGACAGGAAAGTGAGAGCAGGCTGGAAAAAGGAGGGAAGAGATGATTTCATACAGAAGTTCAATCTGTATCATCCAAATAAAGGATAAAAACTGTATGATAAATTATGTGTAAAGACAATCCAAGGCATTCTTCCTCAGTCAGATCATCACGGTGACTTTATTTGTGTGGAATACCAGGAGAGAAATAATAAAAACAGATTCTGATAGAAGTCTTAATTTTTCCTTCCTCATGGTTTTGTGCTCAGAGCTCCGGTGACCTTCCAACTATTCCAGCTTTTTTCTTCTCAGCTCTCCAGAAACTGTGTCACCACTCTGGAATATAGGAGCAGCTTGTAGAGCAGAGACAGACGTTTATATATCATAGAAATCTATATGCTGTTTTTCACATTTTATTTCTGGTCTAAATCTCATACAGGGATTATATTCATCTATCTGACTTTAGGAGCAGCAAGAAAGCCATAAAGATTTCTACTGTAAATTCAAAGTGTCAATCTCTATAATTATAACTCCAACTGCTTCTGCTCCAGTGTCCTTGCGCCAGGCACTAATTTGGTGACCCTTGGACCCCGCCATGACCCTGTGACCTCTGTGCTAAAGTATTTCCTCTGCGCGCTCCGCTTCGTCTCCTCCAGCTGTGTAAATGAGCTCAACGCTCGGAAAACTTGGCGAGCTGTGGAAACGTTTGCCAGCGGTGATGAATTTGGCTGCTGAGGACAAAAACAAAAGACACTGGGAAAGAAGGGAATGATGGGTAAATTGTCTCTCCCTTTAAGGTGCATTTGTTTCCTCGCAGCTGAGAGAAATCTGCTCCTGTCTGAGGCGAGCCAAAGACCTGCTCGATTTATCGGAGCTGCTGGCGAAAGACGGAGAGAGACTTGGCAGAGCAGAGGCACGAGATCCAGATCCAAGTCTGACGGTCTCCTATCGCTGCTGCTGGATGGTCTGACTGATTTAGATGATCCTCTCTGGCACCCGTGACACATTTTTTTAATTCTTTACACAATGAAGGATCTTTGTGACTTGTTTGTGTGTGTTCATACTTAGGTGATTTTTCCAGATGTGTCTTAGCTGCTGTAATAATTGACAACAGATTAATATCCAGCTGCAGCTACTGCTGCAGCGATGGAGAGGATACTTTTGTTTGAAGAGAAACAAAGTCTGCTGTTTCTGCAAAATCTCCAGTTTTTAAATCAGATGCAGCAGCGGGAAATAAGTCTAATCAGGTCAAAGATGGGAGTGATTTAGTGAACGGAGCTCGTTGTCAGGCAGCTCGCAGCCGTCTGTGTCACTTCCTCCAGCAGGCAGGCAGACGGCTCCATTGGCTCAGCATCACTGCAGCCTGATGATCATGTTGACCGGCAGGATGAGCCTCCACCTCTCTGACGAGCAGCACAAGTCAGAGGTCACAACCCCGACAGCCTGTGGGATATTTTCTGACCTGTCAGATTTGTGTGTCTGGTATCTGGTAAACAACATCACGTGCCAAAAAAAAAACCTAGCATTTTAAACAATTTTGCTGATCAACCAGGTTACAAGATGCATGTGAAACAATTTGATGAGCTCAAGCAGCATTGTATAATCACTGTTTTAGCCACATTCATGAGCTAATTCCCAGATTGTGGCCACTGATAGCACCATGAATTGTGCACCACTATCTGCTCTCTGCCCCGTCTCAAGGCTCGATTCATAAAAGATATTTCTCTCATGGTATTACAGCACAGACACGCCCATAAAGTTTTGCAGCTGAGTGCAATTTGCCCTTTTTTGCAGCTGATTGCAATTATCCATGCAGCAAAGTATAAATGTTGCCTTTTATGCCAAGAACAGAAGGCAGAACAATGGCAGAGAGAAAAGGAAAAGTGACACTGTCAGACAGCAAGCTGCAGGTCCTGAATGATGAGGTGCAGAGGAAGTCATCAAAACCTCAGGCAAGAAATTTGATCACTGGAAAGTCTGGGTGTGACGCCCCTCATGAATGAGCTTCAGTTGCTACCAACTCCCTGAAGATGCTAATAATGTCACTGTAACTGTGTGTAGCTAGTGACACTGATCTTTGTCAGTTGGACTGTTTAAACACAGAGGCTCATTTGCATAGAAAGGGGCCAATTTTGTACCCTGGAAATCCAGAGTTCTCACGAGAGCACAATTTGAATTTGCTCAGTGAGTCACTCTGGCAATCAGTAATGATACTCATTACCCATGCCCTTGTAGCCAAGCTGCACCAATCACATCAGTGTATCTGATATAGGCGGGCCAGAGGCGAGCTAAACAGATGACGACAGCGCTGCGACGACGAAGTCCGGAATCAGTCAGTAAACATTGCAAGATGGCTACGGATGAACACCAGCTGTTTGAAACGGCTTTGGCCGCTACAATGAACGAGTTAGACTTGGCTTTTTCTCTAAAAGAGGAACAGAAGACGGCGCTCGAATCTTTCCTTTGCAAGAAGGACGTTTTTGCTGTTTTGCCGACCGGATACGGCAAGAGTCTAATCTACCAGTTAGCTCCGCTGGTAGCTAAGCTCTGGATACGTCACCCCGTGTATTGTTCTGATTGGTCGTAGTGTTATCCAATTGCATGCAGTGATATTTACAAATGCATGCTTGGTGCCGCCCCTCGAGTTGGGCCATTTGCATTACTCATAGCCAGACCTTACATCTTTCTAGATTTGGGTCTGGATTTCCAGGCTACCAATTTTGTGCCAAATGTTTGCATATTACCTCATTAGATTTGTGTAAATAGCACAGGAGCGCCAGGACACTATTTGCTTGGTGGGACAGTTAATGGTGCATTTCTTTGTTGGAACTTGAACTGAGAATTACATGATTTCTCTTGTCTTTTTGTCTTTGTCCTTTGTTGCAACCCAGCTGCCAAAAAATGACGTTTTTGCAAACCACAATTCCTCACATTTGTACGTTATTATATCGAGGATACATTAAAACTTTACGTTTCAACAACGCTGTGATAAACATGTTGTTCAACCAACAGCAAAGTCATCGAAATCCGGCGCTTGGGCAGTAACTTCCGGCGTCAGACACCTTTAACCTCAGCACGATACTTGGCCAGTCGCCATTATAGTTTAATGGCGGCAGGCAGCATCAGGGAGAAACGCAATGGGACAAGAACAAACATTAAGGTGGCAAGAGTCTGAGTAGGATGGACGGGGAGGGTAGTGGATGGGTCCAACAAACACCGACTTTCACCTCAGAGGGTGGTGTTCATGTCCAGTAAGATTGTAAAGCCAAACCCTGTTCTTTTTTCCTAAACCCAACTATGTGCATTAGTTGTTGAAGAAAAAAAAGTCATTTTGCAGCTTTGTACCAACATAGTGTGTTTATTTTGAAAGAGACTGTATCTAAATGTTAAATTTCCTGTGAAAACAGAAGTGTGTTTTTAAAGAAGACAATACATGCAACAGGCAGAACTTGACACGGTGTGCCAGGACATCAACAACCAACACACCCAGGGTACCTTCAGTGTCTAGACACTGAAAGTCCATGACTAAACGTAGGTATGTGACGAGGTCGGAGTGAGAATGTGTTGCATCGTTCAGTTTAGGCACAAAAGCCACTTGTTTGGGCTTAAAATACCTGGTTTAGGGGCACAATAATCCCTGCGGTAAAACCCTGACTCCTAAAAATTACGTTTTTATGTTACTGCTTTCCTTGCTGTGGCAACATCTCGATTATGTTCAGAGACATTTCTGTCAGGTAATGAAACATTACTTTTTGTACCGTGTATAGGCCTATGAAGGAGGCGGATGGGGAGGATGACAGGCATAGAAAAGTGCAGGACTTTGACGCCAGAACTTCAGGCTCGCATCCAGACTGTTGTCTTTAGGTTAAGGCAACAAAAGCAATCATCATTCAGTGAAAAGGGTCATTGAAATTATAATGCTGTAGTCACTATTAGTGGAAACTGTGTTGCAAAATTGCCTCTTGGCATAACACAACTGAGATATGTTGTCAATGAACATTTTGCTGATGCATTCAGTATCAACGTTTTTTGTGACTTGCCAGATATGCTAATTAGCAGCATTTCCTCATTATCTTAATAGAAAACATAATTTACTCAGCATTACATTTTCTTCACAACGTTTTGGCTGTTTTAGATTACTGTAGTTGTGTATAATTTCCAGGGGACAGGGCTGCTTGGTAAAAAGCTTTTCATGGCACTATCCTCTCTGGAAAAACAGCAACAGGTTGCACATTTGGTGCCTGAAACATGGCTGGAAACACAGAAATGACCCGCTAAAAAACAACCGTTTTTGTTGTCAGACCACTGTTGCTTGAACAGTGGTCTGACGATGAGCAGGGGTCTCACCTAGATGTCATGCCTTCCACCATCCCGTCCACCTCCTGAGGACAAAGTCAGCTCATGTACTACGTCACTACAAACCCTGGTATGATACGTACGAAACATGCAAATGTAGCTAATTCATGGTTTGCAGAAATGCACAATGCCAACATTTTCTCCTGGTGACTGAACTGTTGTCCTCTCAGTGTTAGTGATCAGAAGCTCCAGAGCAGCCACTGAATGGACCTTGTGTTGAGATTGCTTTGTAAATGACGCAAGAATCACCTTGCATATTCATTGTTGCATCTTCTTGTTAACGCTGCTACCTGGTGGATGATATATGAGCTGAATGTAAATGTGACTCAAGCTGTTTTAGAAAACGTGTTGAGTGACACACTGCAGTGTGAATATCTCTTCCAGTGAGCAAGGACACTTTAAATTCAGAATTTTTTGAATGAAGTTTGGTGTGAAACTTTCCTCTTACATAAGATGACACGTATCAGGGATTGACTTGATCGTCCTCCAGCGTACACTCAGTACTGGCAGAAAAATTAAGGAGGCATTTTATTTTCTTTAGTTATATAAAACTTTTTTTATGCACAGACAAATTTATCGGACTGTTCTGTCCCTGAAGCAGAGTCTTCGTTACAGACAAAATAAAACCACCGTGCGTGTCTGTGGTTACTATGAATTGCAGCTGTGGTGCCAAGCAGGCAGCAGGACTCAGCCAAGTAATATTTCTATTATGGTTTGTTTTGTAGAAGCGCAGTGCCACATGGGTGGAGATTGATACAAGAGACAGCGCACCGAGTGTCAGAGAGATTCAACAGCTCACAGGACAGTTTGGGAGTCTAGTTAAAGACAATTTGCTGAGATTCAGAACCTGCCAGGACACATCTGTTTCCAGAGGTGACAAACCCCACCCATCTGGGACATCAAGGAGGTTAAATCGACTTCAGACGGTTACTGGATAATAGTGTAAGAGTGACTGAAGCCGGTGTGTTTTGAAGGAGGCAGGTGGTCACTGATGGCTTCCTGTGTGGTGTTACCAACCGCAGACTGACAAGCAGCAGCAACAACAACAACATCATGACGGATGTGTTGCTGCACGAGTTTAACGATCTGCCTAAAAGCCACAACTTGCCATAAAAACCATCTCACCCTCGCAGTTCCTGGAGGAAAAACCCATCACCTCCCAGCGAGAGCTCACTGACCTGCAGGCTGACACTCGAGGGAAACATCCACAGCCTCACAGCCATCGCGCCAAAATCTACCCAAATCCAATTTAGAGGCCAGTGGGATCATGATGCTGCAGTTTTAATGTATGGAAACACAATTTAATCAGAGTGAAACAGGAAAGTGGGCTCTGACTTCATCCACTGGGACTCAAGTGTTGTCTTCTGTAAATTTGTTCTGACAGCAGCAGTAGTGCCTAAAGACTGGGAGGTCAGTCAGTCCATATTTGCCAGATTGCCGTTAGATTTTGTACAGCTCCAGGAAGGTGATTTCTGACCTTATCTCTCACCACCATCAGCTCATTTCAGAACATTTCCCCTAGACTGTATGAAGAAAGCACGGCCAAACCTAAACATGAAATTTAGTGTGATTCTAAAGCCCCGTTACTACCAAACACTTTCGGCATGGTACCTTTGAAACCCGCGCTGGCGTATCACCCCGGAACAGACAAGACATGCTATTGTTGTAGCCCTCCAACAGCATATGGCGTTCTTGTCTGCCTCTCGAAATCACTATGACCACGAGGGATAGCGTGCACCTTATCTGTACAATCAGTAACACGTACATTACGTACGAGATGAACAAAGCTGTACGATTATCCATCTTGCTGTTGTTCGAAAATGCCGGTCTGCCGCCTGACTCCAGTTGTTTATTATTAAGTGACGTAATAGCTCAACCGGAAAGGGGGCCGTATTAACCCGCTGAAACGACGCATATCGCCACCTAGTGTTGAGGAGGAGGACACGTTCCCGTCAGTAATTCGATTTTCTCAGTTGCATGTAAACTGGTACAAGGAGAGAAGTCCGATTAGACGCCAAAATCGAATTTTGGGCATAGCTCAATTAAGCTGTGCATGTAAACGTACTGACTGTATTTCGTCATCAGCGGTGACACAGATGGAAGTCTGCGCCTCGTTTATCATCCACAGAACGAGGCTGCACACCGACATTTTCAGCACAAAATAGAACAGGCTGCAGTGAGAGTCTCTCTCCATGGGATATTTAAAAATAGCAGCTTTGTGCATTTAGTCCTTCTCAGGCAAGCTCAGGGGTTTAGTGTTGCTGTAGCCCACAGGACCAACCCTCCATGGTGCTTTTTTTTCTCAGAGTGAGGATTGAATATATGCAGTTCACATAATTTGGTTAAGATGAATACACATTTTTAAACACCTGAAGATCCACTCATTACTAAAAATGCATGTCATCCAAGAGAGACAATAAAAAATGAATGGAATGGTCAAACTTGTCACATTGAAATTTAAGGTGTGTTAATGGATTCATGTTGTGATCTCATGCATTGAGTAACATTACAAGTAAACATTCCCCCTTAAAAGTTGCCGGCTGTCGACCCCTGTGAATTATTTTGTTTTCAGACTACAATTGCGGCAAGAGGCAGCAAAACATCCTTTCATTTATCATTTACAGTTTGCTAATATGTGTAAAACTCTCCACGGTATGAGCAGAAGTTACATAAGCCTCAAAACCAGCCACAGCTCAGGCCAGGAGGATCCTGATCAGATGCTCGAACCACCTCAACTGACCCCTTTCAATGCGAAAGAGCAGCAGCTGTACTCCAAGCTCCCTCCAGATGTCTGAGCGTCTCACCCTATCTCTTAGGCTGTGCCCAGACACCCCACGGAGGAAACTCTTTTCAGCCACTTGTATCCACGATCTCATTCTTTCAGTCACTACCCGGCGCTCATGACCATAGGTGAGGGTTGGGACATAGATGGACGAGTAAATTGAAAGCTTCGCCTCATGGGTCAGGCAGGAAGGCAACCAATATCTACTGTAGGTAATACACTGACTGTGGATAGGTACCTTAAAAAACCTGAACCATCCCTTTACAAACTGAATCCTCAAACTGAACTGAATCGCTGGCTGTTAGCAGTGGAGCTCCTCAGTGCTTCCCCTGACTGATTTAATTCGAAGTACTTCCTCTTCACAAGACAGGAAAAGCCACACAAGTGTGTACTGCACTGTTCTTCCTCTTTGCACTAATAATTGCATGTCGTCCCTCTTCTCTGTGATGGCTTTTCACACTGCCTTCAAGCGTGACTATTTGAAACAGCTACAAACACTTCTGCCTTTAGACATGATGAAATTATACTTGTTTTTTTTTAGCATACTGAAATCGCTAACTCAACACATTAATGCTCCCCAGAGGATGAACATGTTACAAACTTTTCTTTACCACTATGTTAAGCTGTTGGCTTCATGCACAATATTAGAGCTGCCCTCTAATAGTCGACCAGAAAGGTAATTAGTCGGCAAGACAAACAAACAAACATGAAACTCTATTAGGAGCTGCGCCTTGTCAGAATAAACCAAAACATATATGATGGGACCATGTGGGAATTTAATCTGAAAGGACAGACACAGGAAGTGTCCACGCTCAGCAGTCAGACAGGAGTCACATTAATTTCCAGGGCTGGTACCTGCGGTTATTCCACAGGCTAGTTAATAACATGTCGGGCAGGAAATCCAAAGTGTGGGATCATTTTGAGAAGGTGAAGGACGAACCCAAGGTGATATGTAAACTCATCTTCATTGGTCGACTACAAACATGACGTATCATCTGAAACATGGAAGTAGCTACATGCCCATTAGCCCACAGCGTCATTAACAGGCGGCTCGCTCAGTGTGTGACGTGCACTCGTAGATAAAATATAGGCCTATATTAATGAAGGTTCATTAGTACGGTTTTGTATTTCTCTGTAATGTAGCACAGTGTTAACAATGTTACTGACACTATTCTTTCTCACACCTTCAACTCAAACCACCAAAATATATCATTTAATAATTGAATTTATATTGCAAACATGCGGGCGACCAGTCGACCAATGGCCCTAAATGACGACTATTGGTCGACTAGGAAAATTCTTAATAAAATATGAATGTCAGAATGAATATGAATATCAGTGGCGGACGGTCTGAGGGGCAGGGACAAAAGAAATCAAATGGGCACCAGCATGAAAAAGTTGCCTAGGATGTATGGCAGCCATGTTTTCTTGCACACTGGACCACCACAGAGACACTTGATCATACTTTATCTATATATACCCCTCTTCCACCAACATGGATCTGATTCTGTTCCAGTTTCTCCACTTGATTTTGAACCGTACAGACCATTTCAATCAAAAATAAATTGGTTCGGAACCCAACAAGTTGTGTTATAACCAAAAAATAGCAGGTTTTGCTTTGCCTAAGGTGCGAACTGTGATGACATCAGTGGGTGTGTCATATTCTACAGGTTGGAGAGAGGATGGAGAAGGCAAGAATCAAGAAGTTAAGTGAGAAATCATCAATGGTCCCATTAAGAGTTGGCCCATGCTTGTTTTTTGATAAAAACGTTTGCAGGTAATCAATGCAATCTGCTGTCTTGCTGCTACTGTTTGCTTCTGTTGTGCACTGTGCAACACCCGCCATCGATGACACATCCTTGAATACAATGTTTCTGATCAAAACTGGTTCACTACATAGCACCAAGGTTCCAAGAGTCCTGAATGGAATCAGGTCAAGAACCAGAGCTAGTTTGGTGGGAAAGGGGTTACGGAGCTATTTAAAGCCCAGTACAGACGAAAGAGTGATGATGAGACGAGTTGAAAGAGTCAACTTGCAATGTGCTGCTCTGCAACATTTTAAAAACCTGAAAGTTCACCCCATTGCAGTTAGATGATAGGTGTATCATCTCTACGCGTACTTCCGTTCTGATTTGCAACTTTTCAGGTTTATTTTGTGGCTGACTGTAATTTCTTAAAATCTGAATGAGGACAGTGATAGTGAGATACTGGCTACAGTTGCCTAAAACAAGCATCAGATGGACTTTGTTCATAATAAATACACCATGATGATATAAACAACCAGCACCAATTAATCAGTCAATGAAAATGTGTGTGTGTGGGCGGGGCATAAGCACATACAGTTAGCGGCAGCAGCGACAGAGGGCTCGGCGGGGACAGAGCACCTGCTACAGCAAGCAAACACGCCATCTGTGGTCATTTTGACTTGACCAGCGGATTTCACTGCAAGCTGATTGGCTGTTGAAACAGGTGACATGCTTTACGCTCTAAAACCAGCCTCCGGCGATTTGACCAGCTGAGTTGCAGGTGACACTTCTGCAGCTTTTCTCTGCAATGTTCCAAAACTTGTCACGAATCTTTGGTCTGAACTGGTTTTACGAGGACACCATGGCGCACATCACCAGTTATGACCATCACCTTCCTTCTATCACCACCCATCAGGACAAGCTTTACACCTTTAGGCACACAGGTGCAGCTCTCATCAATCTCAACTCAAGCTCCAGAACAAGTAAGTGGACCTTGAGTTGAGGATGAAGATATTATTGTGTGTATAGATAGTGAAGTCTTGAAGAAATGCTCTCAGG
Organism: Epinephelus moara; assembly: GCF_006386435.1. Lineage (NCBI taxonomy): Eukaryota > Metazoa > Chordata > Actinopteri > Perciformes > Serranidae > Epinephelus > Epinephelus moara. Next base: position 39,144,190 of record NC_065525.1, on the reverse strand, counting down.
GCTTTAAGTGATATTTATAACACCCTGACAGATCTTAATATCCATTCCGAGTGTGAAGGAAACCAATTTAACTCAACAGTTCTGTCACTTCCTCATCCGCTGTAAACCGCCAACCACCCAAAAACCCACTTTATCACTGCACTACAAGTGACAGTTACTCAGAAAGTTGGAACTCAGAGTTGGACTTAAACTCTCACTACAAAGACTTTCAGAGGCTCAGAAAGACTTCATAAAGTCTCAAAGAAGCTAATAAATCTCATAAAGGGTTAAGATGGCTTTGAATGAACCCACGTGCTCTGCTTCAAAGATCCATCAGGAGAAAATAAAAACGTGCAGATAAAAACACTCAGATTTCACATTCATTGTCAGAGAATGCTAGATTGAGGTGTTTAAACGCTTCTTAGTGAAGCTGTGAGCACTCAGAATAAGCCAATCTAATGGACTTTTGATTCATGCACCAGATGAATGACATGACATGAAGGCAGAGGGTGTGACTGGAAACATCCTGCCAACAACCAGTTTGCAGTTTGAAACAGAAACAGCTTAAAATCTAACGAAAATAAAGTTTGAAATAAAGTTCTGTCTTTAGCCTTGATGCTTCTTCAAGTGTTAATAAAAAGGTAAAATACCTTTGAACACCTCAATCACCTCCCTGTGCTGTGATTAATCGGTCGCCATGGCAACGGGTGAGTTCCAATGAGTAGGTCCAACTTTGAGGCTCAAAACTCACTCACATGGAGTCAACGATCCATCAGCAACACCTGTCTCTGTCTCTGATCTGTGCTGTGTGATGCTCACTCACTCACCTGGCAGGAAGCTGCAGGTCGACAGCAGCAGAAGAAGAAGATGATAATAATCCATGAGTGTGTTTGAAAGCAAAAGAAACCGAGTGTGTGTGAGTGTCTGTGGGTTGATTCCTAACTCTGCTGCTCTGATGTGTGAAGGAGGAGAGAGGGAGAGGGAGAGAGAGGAGGAGCACAGTAAACACACCTCCTTTCACACACACACACACACACACACAGAGCGATCTCTTTAACTTCACCTTCTCCTGTCAGAACAGGAGCTTTAATGTCTCGATCGGTGCACAAACAGGAAATGCCTTCATTTGTGTCTGTGGCCAGATGTGAACATCTGTCCAGGAATCCCAGGGAGAAAGTTACTGAGGAGCACCGAGGATCCTGGGTAATATTTTACATTAACTACCAACATGAAGCATTTAAAGTGATGTTTTGAAGGGGAACACCACCTAAAATAAGAATTACAATAAGTAATTTCCATAGCCTGTGAAAGTTCAATCAGTATTTGTGAACATGAGCTGCTCTCTCAAAGCCAGAAACCAAAGTCCTAAACATGTGATGTCATAGGGTGTAAAGAGTGGCTACTCCTTAGTGGACCCACATATGTTTGTTTTCCTTCTTGTACCCAGATAAACATTTTCATATCGTAGTGTTCTCAGTTGTGAAACAGAAAATGTGCCCATGTACTCAGAACATTCCCCTGGGTGCTCTCAAGCTGAAAACAGCGCGGCACATCATGTGACACATGTCAAGCGCCGCCGCTAGCACACACAGGATGCGTCACACTGCAGCTCATTAACAAACGACCACACACAGTTATAACTACCTTTACTGAAAGATCTGTACCTATTCCACCTCTGCGTTAGCCTCTACTTAAACCTGATTACTCACCTGAAGAGCCGATCTCCAGAGCTACGACACAACAGGAAGTATCTTTTTGGCCATTGTCTTTATAATAACAGGACTGTGGGTAGTTTAGCTCAGGATATTTCTCAACCTCAACAAGTCTCTCATCATCCAGTCTGTCACACATGAGGCAGCAACAGAGCTCTCTTCATGCATCAATGGGGAGGAGAGGAGTCGAGCTGCCACAGGAGCAGAGAAGAAGAGCTGCTAAGGGAGCTGGTATGTACAAGCAGAGAGCGAGTGGGGGGAAAATGCATTTGATTCTGGGGGTAGCGAGGCTGGAAATCGGACAGTGGCATAGAGTGCTGAAGCGTGTCTAGCCACTGCTGGTATGGGGTTGTACTTTGAAAATAATAGGGGCGTATTGTTTGATGCAAGACATTCGCCGCCCGTGTGTTTTGGCGTTCTGTGTCATCTGGAACATCTTTCACCAGTCATTATCTGTAGATTAACTACACCCTATGACATCACAAATTAGAGTCTAAGCACTCTGGTTTTTGGGTTTAGAAGACAGATGCTCATATTTAGTTGTGTTTTCTGGACTGTAACAGACAATAGGAATACCATTTATGAATTTCAAAATTGGCAGAATCCCCCCTTAAAAGATGGTAAATATAACTTTCTAACACAGTGAGTGTAGCTGTAAATGCATTCAGAGATATCTCATTTTTATTCGTATATTGCTAAATAATTGTAAACTTTTTTATAAGTAGTGTATGAATAACTTCACTGTGGTTCCTGCTGTGTTTTCCTCATTTTGTGTTTCCATCAAAAACGTATATTTTCTTTTTCCTGAACACAAATTCAGGACTCTCCTGGGTAATATAAAGGTGTGTTGCGAAGTAAATTTTCACCTTGCATTACTCGCATGAAAATGGCTGCCTCAAGTGATTTGGAGTATTTCAAACCCGTTCCCATTCTGAAGTCGTCAATCACTGCTGCTTTGTCAGTGATTTCCGTGTCAGACACCTGTAATGCGGCCAGGTGGAAACTTTCACCGTGTTAAGATACGCTGCTGGTCTGGCCAAATGTTACTTTTTGCGGTAGTATGATACACAAACATGCGGCATTAGTTCATAACACAGCCGGACAGCACCTGTCATTGCAGTATGATATGCTGCTGGATGGTGTCACTTTGAAATGCTGCCTATAAAGACGTGATATTACTAGGAAAGTCCCTTCAGGAGGGTGGGAGGGGAGGTGGATGGGTCCAACAAACCCTGGACTTTCACCCAGGAGCCTGGCGTTTGCTTCCAGTGTAGAGCCAAACCATGTTTTTGTTGACATTCCAGCGTTGGTTGCGGCGTCCCAGACTGTCAACAGTAGACACGGAAGGATACCTAGCACATAATATGTGGACATGAAAATTGACTGAGTGGCAATATGTGACGACTTGGGATGAGACCATGTTTCACAACTCGCAAATATTCACCCTGAGCAGCCAACGCTAATGTTAGTGCTAATTATGTTCATAGTAAAGTACAACCAATAGCTGGAATCAAGTGATGTGAACACAGAGGCTTCATACTGTCACAGCTCCACATTACCGATTGTTTACCTTCCAGAATTAAAGAACAACCTAAATTACTCGCAGCAGTTTACATAAGTCAGTTGCTCTCTGGATCTTGGACACAGATAAAAATTGGGTTCATCTGGAAGCTGAGTCTTGTCATCCCTCATCCATAAAAGCCCCGGTGTTTAGCAGCCCTCCATTTAAACCTGGACAGAAGCACTCCTCTAAACCCAAAGTTATTACCGCTTTGAAAATCTGGCAACAAATTAGGGAGCACTTTGGCTGGACTCTTCTGCCCCTAACTACACCTATCTGTAACAATCAGTTCTTTCAGCCAGCCAAGATTGATTCAAGATTTGCCTCCCAACACAGATGAGGTGTATCCTTCCTGGGTGACCTTAATGCTGATGATCATCAGCTTTCTGATCTGTTTAGGTATTTCTAGATATGTAACTTTGCTAAACCCAACACCTTTGCATTTCCTCAGGCTCCACTGGTCTCTGGCACTGACTTGCAGTAACCAAACTGTCAAGAGGCCATGTTTCTTTTAAACACAATGTTTTATCAGCAGCAACTCCCCCTGCTCTACATAAGATCAAGACAAGTTGGGAAGCTAAATTAGGTTTCACATCGTCAGATGAATGGTGGGATGATGAATTCAAAGGAGTAAATTTATCCTCCTCTTGTGCGAGGCTTCAAAGTTCTTCACAGGAGCTGTTTAAGCAAAGCTAGATTTTCAGTGATTTATCTAAACCTCTCTGATATCTGTGACAGAGGCTCTGCAGCGCCTCGGTCGCTGAATTCATCAAAAATAATAACATGGATTTAAGGAGTAAACTGTAAAGTCTGTTTTCTCAACAGTGAAATATTTCAGTTAGTTCAAGGTGCAGCAAACATCTTAAGCAATAATCGATCATTCATTCATTCACTTATCAACCACTTATCCTGTTGAGGTCTTGGGGGGGGTGGAGCCTATCCCAGCTGACATTGGGTGAGAGGCAGGGTTCACCCTGGACAGGTCACCAGACTATCACAGGGCTGACACATAGAGACAGACAACCATTCACACTCACATTCACACCTACGGACAATTTAGAGTCACCAATTAACCTGCATGTGTTTGGACTGTGGGAGGAAGCTGGAGCACCTGGAGGAAACCCACGCTGACATGAGGAGAACATGCAAACTCCACACTGAAGGGCTCCCCCACCCTGGGTCTGAGCCAATAACCCACTTCCTGTGAGGCAACAATGCTAACCACTGTCATGGGTTTAACTAAGATTATAGACAAGACCACTGAGATCACGAGCACTGCACAAAAACATACTCTAATAATTTTTTGTCACGTTGCTTTGAATTGGCTGAAAGGCAAACCTGAGTAATTGTAACCAAAAACCAAGTCTGAACTATAAAAATTAATCTCACCACTGTGATTGTGTCAACACAGTTTGTTCCCACATTGTGAGTAATACACACACACACACACACACACACACACACACACACACATACACACACACGTGTCCCTCCCCGTCAATAAAAGATAGAGCCGTGCAGTGAGCTGGACGGCAGCAGGCTGCTGGAAATAACAAGTGGAAACTGAGAGTCAAGGCAGCATTAAAGTGAAACAGACGGTAAAAGTGCCTTGAAGTCAGCCCGAGGGTCAGTCAGTGAACGCAACACTGCTTTACTGTCCAACATCTGTACTGTACATACAAACATACATGCACACATACATACAGACGGACAGATGGACAGACAGGTGGGAGGAGACGTCTCCCTCTCACCTGCAACAGATTTGTGTCTTTTGCACAAAAAGACAAATTATGAGGAAAATTTGATTGCAGGAATTTTGACTTAAAGCTTCCAAGTCTTCACAGATTCATCATCACGGTATTATTGATTGTCCTGTTAAGCAGATAAATGCTGTTCACTTGAAGGAACATTTTAGGAAAAACTCTTATTGGCCTTCTTGCCTTGAGTTGGACAGAAGATCAATACCACTCTCAAATCTGTCCAGTAAATACACTACAACAAGTTATAGTTAAGTTAAATGACAAACTATTCCTTTGAAAGTCAAATTATTCAGTGTCTGTGGGGGGAAAAATGAATAAAACATGAAACATTTCTGATTATAAATGTACAGGAAACGTAGTAAATATAAATTCCTGTCGTCTGTAACACTTACAAAAGACCAGAACAACACGAACACGCAGAAAGTTGCTCAGACGCTCAGAGACAAACAGAGAAACAGACACAAATCCATCACAGCCAAGAGGAATAAAAACTGCTCTGAGATCATTTCAACCACAGAACAAATAACCAGACTGCAGACTAAAAATACTGCCGTAATGAACGTCTGAGCAGGGTACTTTAATTTCCTGACACTCCACAAGCTCCACTAAATATTGGAAAAATAACATTTTGAAACACACGTTGATCACAGAGGACAGAGAATCAGTTGTTTCATTTCACTAATCCTTCCTGACTGATTCTTCTCTAGTTTGGTCTTCTGCTAGTGTCCTTGTCACTACTGGTAGCATGAGGCGGCACCTGCAGCCCAATCAGGTTGCACAGGTAGTCCAGATCCTCCAAGATGGCACATCTATGTACCAACGCAAGAAGGTTTGCTATGTCTCCCAGCGCAGTTACAAGAGCATGGAGCAGATACCAGGAGACCAGCTGATATACGAGGAGAGCTGGACAGGGCCGTAGAAGTGCATCAACCCAGCAGCAGGACCGGTATCTGCTCCTTTGTGTGAGGAGGAACAGGAGGAGCACTGCCACAGCCCTACAACATGACCTCCAGCAGGCTACTGGTGTGCATGTTTCTGACCACACTGTCAGAAACAGACTCCATGAGGGTGGCATGAGGCTTTGAAGTTGGGCTTTTTAACATGGGGCTCAATGGGGATTGACTGGCATCTGGAGACAGCCTCTAGTGGTCATTAGAAGAACTGCAGTTCTTGGCACATCAGTGTTGACTTCATTTTTCAGCTCAGGAGGTTGCTGTTTGCTGGGGACCCTGTGTATTAATCAGTGTCTTCAGTAGCAGGGCAGAAACCTCAAACTTCATCACCGCAGCCACAGAGACCAGGATGGACCGGAGCCTAAACAAAGAGACAAAGGAAGCATTAAAAAGGACCAGCTGACAGCAAGTTATGAAACAGACAGAAGAAAAATAACCTGATTAATAATGGAAAGCAGTTAAAGATGGAAGATGAAGTGCTGGGTGAATATTACATTCCTACAGAAATCAGAGCTGTTGGCTTTAAATCTGTTTCCTGGACTGAGTCGTGTGACAAAGCACAGCGAGGACTCGTCTCCACCAGCAGCTGTCAGTAACAGATAACCTGCATCAAAACACTCAGTGGTAAAGGTCGACCTCACTACAAACTGCTGCTGAAAGTCACTGATAAAAGAACTTTATCTTTATGTGCTGCAACATGACAGAAACAATATTCTGTCTTCATCAGGATCAAATATATCACAAGTCAACTTCCCATTGCGATCCGTCACTGACAGGTGTTTCTTAACATGAGGTCAGTACATTTTCAGCTATGATTGTAAAGACAAAAGTGTGTATTTTTAAATGACAGATCAGGACAGTTCCAACTGTGTTTCTGGCAACAAAAGCGGGTATTTTTTAACAAGATGTCAGGATATTTCCAGCTGTGTTTGCAGCGACAAAAGTAGGTAATTTTTCAGAAGTGGTCGGTACATTTCCTGCCGTGTTTTTGTAGCAACAAAAGTGGGTAGCTTAAATGAAAAGTCAGGACATTTCCAGCTGTGTTTGTAGTGACCAAAGCAGTTATTTCTTAACAAGAGAACGGGACATTTCCAGCTGTGTTTGCAGCGACAAAAGTGGGTATTTTTTATGAGAAGTTGGGACATTTCCAGACGTGTTTTTAAAGCAACAAAAGCAGGTATTTTTAACAAGAGGCCCGGACATTTCTCTCCATGTTTTTCACGACCAAAGCAGGTATTTTAATCCAAAAAGAGATCTTTTCCTAACCATGACCAAGTGGCTGTTGTGCCCAAAGCTAACCATGTGTTATCAACAGCATTGTCACAACATAAAATTGAAAACTAAAGAAACATAAAGTTTCCAGATATCCGCTACCCACAAAACGTACAAATGGAACATATCTGTGATTTTCAGAAATGCCAACACGTATTCTGCTGATTGGGTTAAACAAATATAGCATTACATCAGTTATTTGTGTTGTGTATATACACGCTGTCTGGTGATCCCTGAAACACCTGTGGTACATTTTAAACTGCTGTACCAGGCAATGATACTCACTGCTTTGCTCCTCTTCTGTAATAATGGGTGTGCCGAGTATTTTCTCCTCTTTTGAGCCAAAAGATGATGAATTACAACTTGAACAGCCCATTACACCATCAATCGAGGATTGTGCTGCGTTGCAAACCTTTTCAGTGGAATGGACAGAACACAAACATCCAAGTTGGTGTTAGTATAAAGGGTTTGAACCTGAAAAACAACAAATATTCTGTATTTCATTTCACTTTTCATCCTGATGTGTAACAGCCATTACTTTGCCAACAACAAACCTGCAAAAGTCACATTCTGCTGCATCTCTTCCACTTTCCCCTCAAAGTTTGTCTTCCCAGATCCCCACAATTAACTTGGTGAGAAAACATGCTGTTATACTGGTAGAAACGATCGATGAAACTACAAAAATACAATAAAATAAATGACATCAGGTAAAATTTTACCTCCCAAATTCACATGTAAAATAACTGACGAACACAGAAATAGATTTAAAATAAATGTGTAGTTTCAAACATGCAGCTGACAATAACAACCCTACAAACTGGTTTTATTAGATCCTGTAGAGAGATATTCCTCCCAGTTTGTGTTCAGAATGAAGCTTGTTATTGTTGTTAGCGTATTGTTCCTTTGTACTTCAGTGTGTTGGCACTAATAAAGCTGGTGGAGCAGGTCTGTGTGCTGCTCCCTCTGATCTTAATAAAGTGAAACGTAGTAAAACAGGGAAGGACGACTGCTCTCCTATAAACCAATAACACTGTTGTCTGTATGTTTTAAAGGACACATGGAACAGATGCAAGCGTTACATACAGTATATACATATCTGCATGTGTGGTGACAGAGCTCTTTCATATATCACAAGTTAATCTATGGAAGAGAAAGAAGTAGAATAATAGTTGTTAGTACAGCATTTGGTTTGGTGCCGGGGGAGCTGCTCTGGTTTACAGTTACAGACGCTGGTTAACTGTTCCCAGATGGCCGGTGTCCTGGCCCGAGGACACTTCCAGTGAGGCTCAGCATCAGGACAGACTGACGCTGTTAAAGGGCTTTTCCACTGCACACATATTTACTCTCTCACACTAGCAGCACCCACTACTTTCTGATTTAATGAGATTTAAGACGAGACATGATTCATTAGATTTTCTGCAGTTAGTGGCTCTGTTTTCTTGTAAAGAGTCGTCACAGTGAAACAGCATTTTGAACACATTTGAGTGGGACACAATGTGGGAAGTGACTCATGTTTATTACCGACTGGAATTTTATATTTACATCTACTGGTTCATCTTGTAGTGACTACAAAATATGTAATTAAGCAGCGAGAAAAACTTAAGCATTGATTTGAGTCATATTAGTCACATTTTAACTACTTATCATAAACAGTATAAACATAAGGGACGTAGCCACCATGACTTCACCCATCTTTTTTTTATTTTTTCCTATTTAGTTGGAATATGACAAAACTGCTCTGAATATGTCACATAAAACACTTTAAAGTGACACCAGACTGTTTCTGCTACTAAAGTAACGAGTGGAAAAGTACCCTTGTTAATAAAAGGCCCTCTTGTTGTGTCAGTCTGAATCTCTGCAGATTGTTAAGCTCATTTTCTCAGCCTCTTGTGTTTAATGAGATTCTGATAATAGAAACCAAACAAACTGAAGGACTCTTCTCGTTTAGAAGTACAGACACACTCTTCTGCTCCTGTAAGAGCTGACATTAATCTCCGCTGTCTCCCTCCGTCTCAGTCACCACTTCAACACTTCATTTTCCAGAGGAGAGCAGAAACATGGAGTTACTGCCACCTTGTGGACAAACAGCAGAGCAGAGGAGAGCTGACATGAGGAGGATGTCTGAAATTGTCTTGTATGTTCAGTGCAAAAATATATTCAGTAGGTTTGAAATCATTTCTGTGTTCTTTAAAAGAGACCACAAAAGTACACCATGCGCAGAGTTAAATGAGAACTGTGAATTTAAGAATTAAAGGGAGCGATATTCCACATCCTGTTTTATTTTTAAAAAGTGTTCTCATTCTGTTTAGTGTTCTTTTATGGTGTGTTCATTTTGTACTCGGAGGTCGGAAATTCCCATTTCCCAGTCGGAAGTTTAAACTCGAACGCACCCTGAGATTGGATTTCCAACTTGAAAACTTGGAGCAACCGCATCAACCCCCACTTATGAATTCAAGATGGCTGCCGGTCACATACATAGTGAGTAAACACTCTGCTAATCCTTATTAGTTTTACATTAGGTCAGCCTCATCTGCAGCGTTCATCAGTTGGAGTGCATGATGGTTTTGAAGCTGTACTGTACTCAACAAAGGCTTTCTTGCAGGCGTCCATGTTTTTTTCCGATTTGTGCACCAAAAACTGTTGACAGCTCGGAGGTGACGTCATTCCCACTTCCCCAACCTCAGAGTACAAAACGAACACACCATTACCTCCTCAGTTTTCTCGCCTTTGCTAATTTCCTCATGTGTGTCACCTGTGTCTTGTTCCACTCACCAATGTGTAGTTAGTAATCAGCCCTTGTGTATTTAAAGCCCAGTTTCCACCATTCAGTCGCCAGATTGTCATTGTCACCTTAATGTGTTCATGTTCTTCAGCCTTTTCTTTATGTTTGATTCCTTGGTTTTTGACTCTGCTTGGATTTATGGACTTTGCTTTTTGTGTGATTTCCCTGAATGGGCCTTTCTGCCTTCGCTGACTGCCTTCACATGTTTGACCCCTGACCTCCTGAGTAAAGTTTTGGAATTGATTTAAGGAGTTGTTCAAGGAGTTTTGTGTTCTTCTCTGCAACTGAGTCCCAGTTTTGTACAAGATCATTATAAAGGGGCTAGGAAAATTGGACCAATCTCTTGACCGATCACTCTCTAATCCTAAGATTATGAGACAAGATTCATGTTTGGAAAGGAATAATAGTAATTAAAATAACTTCTTTATGTAGCACTTTTCAAAACAGCAGTTCCAAAGTCTCCATAAACGAGGATCAGCTCCCTATGTAGATATAAACATCTCATTCTAAGGTAACGAACACACCACAACTCTTATTTTTAGGTGATTACACACTAAATAAAACACACTTATTATATAATATTGCATTTCTTCCCATTTATCACCCTAAATCCTACACACTTGACCCTTGATAAAATAAAAGCATAGCAGTGCAAAGCATAACAGAAAAAGATACTCAACAAGAGTAGACCCCTCTGTGAGTGACAGTACAAGTGGTGAGAGCAATAACAAAGTGGCTCCAAAAACCAGAATGTGATAAAAGTTTTATTCAGAGTCAGTAATCCAGGAGCTTTTTATTGGGTTTCAATAAACATAAACGAGACACAAGAGACAAAACTCAAGACTACAAGACAGAAAGCATTACAGCATGCTTCATCCAAAATAGTTTAATAGATTAAAAATTGAAGAGATGTCTTTTCTCTTCTTAAATCTTTAAAACTAGTGGTGCAAAAACCTGCAAAGTTTAGTTAAGTTAGAGAACTTTAGGTTTTTTAAAATAGTTAGCAAAGAAATTAAGAGCCTACAGGCATCTGTGAGAAGACAAACCAACGCTTATTCTTTTTAAGAAAGCTCAAGAGTTTTGATGTAGTCAAGAAAATAAAAACGTTCTATTCTGCTTTTATCGAGTCTGTTCTTTCTTTTAACACTGTCTGTTGGAATCAAGAACAAGTTGGGACCTCACCTCACCTCACCCTACCTTACCTTACCATACCAGTGGTGCTTTAGGCTAAATGCTAACATTAGCATGCCTACATTAGCTAATTATCAGTAAACACAGCAAAGACTGATGTGAATTTCTTAAGTTCTGCAGGTATTTGGTCATAAACCAAAGTATTGGACACATTAAACTACGACCTGATGATGGCGCTAAATAAAAGGTCAGAGGATTATTAAAGTTATTACAGTTCATCCTGAGGGGAACATGAATGAGTTGTTGAGACATCTCATTAGAAAACACAAATATCAACCTCATGGTTTTGCTAGAGGAAAAGTCAGAGGATCTCCAAAGTCCGTAGGATTCATCCTCAGGGGAACCTGCACGTTTGAACAAAATTTTATAATAATTTTACAATCAATCCGATAGATGTTGAGACAGTCTGCACCAAACAGGCGGGCAGAGGGCGAAGACTGAGCAAAGAGCATAAGAGAGACGCAAGGTGGTAAAATACGAGCCTGGTCTCACTCCGAAGTCATTGAAATCCGGCGCTTGGGCAGCATCAGAAACCAAGGAAAAAAGGTGTCCTTTAACGTCAGCATGACACACAGCTGGTTGCTATTACAGTTAACGGCACCCGGCGGTGTCAGGGGGAAACGCGACAGGACAAGGACGAAAGTTGAGGTGGCGAAAGTCCGAATGGGGCAGGCGGGTAGGAAGGGTGGCGATGGGTCCAAAAAACACAGACCTTCACTCAAGAGTGCGGTGTTCGCATTCTGTAAGATTCTAAAGCCAAACCCTGTTCATTTTTCCTAACCCTAACCATGGGCATTAGTTGTTGGAGGAAAAAGAATGTTGATTCGCGTTGTTGTACCGATGTAGTGCTTTTATTTTGAAAAAGACTGTATGTAAACGTTAAATTTCCTGTGAAAACAGAAGTGTATTTTGAAAGAAGAGAATACATGTGACAGGCAGAACTTGACACGGCGTCCTAGCACGTCAACAACCAACACATCCAGGGTACCTTTCATGTCATATCTGGAAGTGGAGGGTCCATGACCAAACGTCAATATGTGACGAACGTGTTGATAAAACATTAAGATAACAGCGTCTTAACATGCTGATAGTATGTAGAGAACAGATTTACACATAATGTTGAAGCATGTTTGCATTTTAACATGTTTGAATGGTGACATACTGTTATGACCATGCTCCTAACTGATGCCACAGTCCAGAGAGGGAAAATCATGTGTCATGGAGAGCCGACAATCCACTCATTAGCACTCCATGACACATGTTTGACCACCCTTGAAGTAGTTGTTTTTTTCACGCCAAATTTAGGGTCATTCTTGATTAAAGCAGTGAGCTGAGGATAGTTTGTCGGTTTGTTGTGTGTTTATGTCTCAGGTTTCTCTTTCGGTCCTGTCGGTGTCGGTGTTGCTGCAGCTCGTCATCCGCTCGCTGCCCTCCACGGCCGCAAACTTCACCTTCCTGTGAGACCTCTGCGGACACAAAAATACAACACATGATTACACTGAGATAACAAGCAGCTCCGCGTCCATTAGCGTTGACACACAACAATCAGGCTGCAGGAGGAGCGCTGTGGACAGAGATCGATTCAGTGCGTTTATTACTCGAAAGGCTTTTTATGAATCAGTGGGAGCCACTTCAGCATCCACTCAGTCCAGCGGGCGTCTCTCATCTCAGTTACAGCTCATCTTGTAAAAGTATCTCTCGCTGCTTCCTGACACTGTGTGGTGCATTTTGTTGAGAAGAAAAACTGAGCAAGAGGAGAACCAGTTTTATGAATTATGAAATCAGTTTTCATAATTTAAATCTTAGTCAGTAGATTATGTTTTACTGGAGATTTAGAAAACGGTTTACCCCTCGTGTATCTCTACAAAGTTAGATTTTTAGGTCTAATGTTTGTGTCTTCCTGTTTGGACTCACCTGTTTCTCACCGAGCCCTTGGGGGTATCGGGATATGTCGTTCCGCCGGCGCTCCGCCCTCTCCCAGTCGTCCAACCACAGCTGCCGGCGGTGCTCTGACTGGCGAGACGTGATTCGCTGGTAGATGGCCTGATTCTGACGGCTCACCTGTAGAAGCTCCTCCCTCCTCTTCTCTGCATTCAGACTGAGAAAGAAATACACAAGGAAGAGGAAGTAGAGGAGGCAGGGAAATGGACGACCATATTGAGACATGCATTTACCTGAAATGCACTTTGATGGAAACCCAAAATGTCCTCCCCCCAAAATATAACCACATAGATCATTTGTATAAGCAGATTATTACAACCCATATTAACTTTTGTTAGGCAGCGACCTCTAGTGGCCGTAGTAATTATGACGGGAGCAAAGAAGGAAGTCAGATGACGAAGTATAAACAAAATAAAAACAAACACAGGACTTAGACCCAGGAGACAGCTGTGTGTGTTCATACAAAACCAAAAGTCAGCTTTACTAACTAATTTACTTGAACGTAGAATAACTTACGTAACACACTTAACTTATGTTATGTACGTAACTTAAGTTCTATAACAAACGTTCTTATTTTAACTATGATATTTTCTTAAACCTACCGAAGTAGTTTTGTTGCCTAAACCTGACCAAGTTTCACAATGTTAGCTATGTGTTTAAAATGCTATCGTTAATGGTCGCATATGTCCTATTGTCAACACTGCTAGTTGAAGTCCTGCTGCTGTAACTCATTGTCGAGTCTTGCAGGTGTCTTTGTTTTGTCCTCTAGCACAGTGACAGGAGGTCGATATGCTTTACAACTACTATTATACTGAATGTAGCTAGCTGTCATAGTAAAAAAATTAAGGGCATTAGCATGTTTATTCACTGTACTTTCATGCTAAAAGTTGTAAAGAAAACAAGGGAAGTTCATTTAATGAAGCCTTGGAGGGCAGGAGAGGATGAACCTAGTTAAAGAGTAACCGTCTGTAGGGGACGCTCTAACGGCCAGAAAACATGGGGTACAGACGTGGCTGTATATCCACGCCTCATTTCCACTTACGTATGTGCCTGGTGTCCATAGATCTGTAAATATACGGATGATGCCTCTAGTGTCCATCGCAAGGAAGTGCATTTCTTTATGGATGGATAGAAATCTAATAGAAACTACCTGTAGCTGTGGGGGAGAGGCTAACTTTGTCCATTCCTCAGCATCTAGTTGTTTGGAATATTCGCTTGGAACATTACTGGGACAGAAACAGGACCTGCCAGGTAGGTGACATGTTTTATGAAATATTTAATTAAAAAGACGTATGAACAGCTGAACAAGTCATAATAACGATCTGACTGTATTTAATGTAGAACCATATTTTAGCAGAAAAAAATTACGCAGATTCACAGTGTGTTAAAACTAGATGAACAAGTTCTTTTTAATCAGAGAAATTATCAACATAGGCACTGATTTATTAGTAGTATAAAAACACACATGTTGCTCTGCTGCATTACCTTGCCTCTGGTACAGTTCATTTTTATCATTTTTAAACAGATTCTGCTCATTTTTTACAAAGTTCTGTATAGTTTTTATCTGTTGGAGGGCTGCAGAGTTGAGTAGCTGGGTGCCCACATGGGCAGGTGTGCCTTCTGTGTTCAGTGTTGCAGCTTCAGTTGATTAAAATGGTCACAGTCTATTGCAGTGCTGAGGCTGATGTGTCACACCGTGCCCATGTCCCGTATATTTTGGCCATAAGACATAAACGCACCGCAACAAGGCAGAGATCATTTCATGGGTCGACACTACACCTGACATTCTGTTGGTTGGGGGATTTTGACAAGGTTGTTGTACAAAAAAATCCAAGAGCAGAGCAGATCATTCGCAGGCACGCAGAAGAAGCTTCAGAGTGATGAGTAGAGTTCAAGCTGGAGCGCAGGAAATCCATAAAAACAATATAGCTGAGTGAAAGCATAAAGTTTGAGCAGATGCAGAGCAACTATAAGTAAAAGCAGGGGTTATTTGAGTGCAAGGGAAGGGTTTTAGGGAAAGAAAACAAAGTCTGCAAGTGAAAACAATAAATCTTGCTCTCAAATTGAAAAAACATGCTCTTGAATAAAGATAGGAATAAAACTCCATATGCATTTGGCAGCTAAAGACACAGACATTGTCCTCAGGAGATGGTGGAGACCAAAAACAGAGCTAAAAGAGAGACATTATTGGACTCATATTAATCAGGTGACACAAACACAAACACTGATTAATCATCAGGTTGATCTTGAACTGCGGATGTTCAAATCTGTTAAATAACAAGTTCAAGATAACAACTTTAAATGTGATGATCACTTGTCTTATTGTCCAACAACCAATCCAACACTTTCTTTTACAAATTAGAAGTGACTGCTTTGTTCCTGGCCGTCAAAGTGGATTTATAGTCACTTCCCGTCTCTCTGAGTCCCAGAATAAAAGGTTTCAGAGAAGCTTTACAGCTCCTGTCAAGATTAAAGATTTTACAGCCCAGTCAGTGTGAGGGCACATAAATACCAGAGACTGACACCGCCGTCACACATCCACATCCAGATCAATAATTCAACAGCGTAACAGAGCAGGATTGGTCATATCCATTATTTAAAAGGTCCAACAAGGTGCACTGGCATCATCACGGCAATGTTAAAGACCTCAGTGGAGGAAAACACTGTGAGGGAAGGTCACCATGGCAGCATACAAACAAGGGGTAGAGGTTGTTTTTCAGAGGGGGTCTGGGGGCCTGCCTCCAAGCAATGTTGTGCATTAAACACATTATTTGGTGCGTTCTTTGATATTTTTTTTTTATTACCAGTTTGTGAGACTGAGACAAGGTTGTATTTTCTGTCTGATTTATGGCAGATTGCAACCATTGCTTTTGAGCTTGCATACTGCCACCATACTCTACCTCTCTTAAAAAAGCCTAATCTGGATGCCTCAGTAATAAATAACTACAGGCCCATATCAAACCTACCATTTTTAGGAAAGATCATTGAAAAGGTTGTTTTTCAGCAACTTAACACCTTCTTGGAGCAAAACAATTCCATTGATGCCTTTCAGTTTGGATTTCGAGCACATCACAGCACTGAGACTGCACTTGTAAAAGTTTTAAATGACATTCATCTGAGCAGTGATGCATCAAAGATTTCGGTTCTGGTATTACTGCTCGACAGACTAGAAAAGTTTGTGGGACTTTCTGGCACTGTGCTAAATTGGTTTAAATCTTATTTACAAGACAGGGATTTCTTTGTGTCA
>NC_065525.1:39083858-39127485 GCF_006386435.1 Epinephelus moara | reverse complement strand
CAGTGCTTAAGTCACTGCACTGGCTTCCTGTGTGTCAAAGGATAGACTTTAAAATCTTGTTACTTGTCTATAAAGCACTAAATGGTCTCGGGCCTAAATACATCTCTGATATACTTGTACGTTATGAAGCATCCAGACCCCTCAGATCATCTGGAACAGGTTTACTGTGTTCCCAGGATCAAAACCAAACAAGGTGAAGCAGCCTTTAGTTTCTATGCTCCCCGCCTGTGGAACAAACGTCCAGAATATCTGAGGTCGGCTGAAAGTGTTAACTCATTTAAATCAGGGCTTAAAACATTACTATTTACTGCAGCTTACCAGTGAACTAGATATGTAACTTATTGTTAGGATAATCTGTAGCTATTGTTTTTTTAGATTTGTCTGCTGTTGCTTTTGCTTTATGTTTGCTTTTTAAATGCATTTTCTGCACTGTTTTTAACTATTTATTGTCTTGCTTTTAGCTTTTGTTTTTTGTTTGTTTTTAATGATCTCAAACACAGTTTTACTGTTCCTTTAATGTTTTATTTTAATGTATTTCTCTTGTAAAGCACACTGAATTGCCTTGTGTTTGAATGGTGCTATATAAATAAAATTGCCTTGCCTTTACCTGAGGCATTGTTGCGTCTATTAGTTGAAAACACACCAAGCAACAGCTAAATGTGGCTCATTGCAATAATCACATTTTCTGTGAATGGGAGGCGTGTTCATGTGTATCAAGCAGGAAGAAATTCTTCGTAACACAATTCAACTTATCATGTCTTGTCAGTGGCTGTGGGTATTCTCTGGCCTGATTCTCTTCATATTAACAGTGCTGATGAAAAACTTTCAGTCACTGAATAAACTTCAGCACAGTGACAAACCATGACATGAGCATGTTGTGTGTTCTGTGTCAGCAGGCTCTCACCTCCTCAGGTGGTACTGGTTGTGATGGTCCACCAGTCCTTTAGAGCAAACAATGTTGGCCAGTTTGGAGGCCAGGAGACGGTTGTCTCTGTCGATGATGGACAGCCGCTCGTCCTGCAGCTGAATCACAGAAACAAATAGTTAAAACAGACTGTACCCTCTCTCTGTCAGTCAAAGATCTTCGACACTGCTCTGATTATAAACTGGTGGACTATTGGATACGGTTGAAAGGCAACTTTTGAATATGTGTGTGTGTGTGTGTGTGTGTGTGTCCACTGACCTGTAGTTTTTTGAGCTTGAGGTGGACGTGAGCTGGCGTCCTCATTCCCTTGTTGTCCACCACGGGCAGGGCGGAGTACACCTGGACAGGTAAACACAGGTCAGTGCGAGGATTTGGAGCGACTCAAACCTCAAAGTAAACTTACAGATAATATGTTCACTCTGCTTTTTATTTTACTTTTTTTCAATGAACTTCAGTTGCCAGTTTGGACATACCCAACACTATTCTAATGTGTTCAAATCTGACCACCAGACTGTTTGTGTCATTTAAGGTAGGTTACTCATCACAAAATACCAGAAGCTCTAACCTCAGACCTCATGTCAGGGGACCCCAGGTGTTACAAAAATTCAACTATTTTTCACTTAGCTCAAGAGGCTAACGGGATTCTCTGTGAAATAAAAATCTAACAAAGCAACACCATGAATGTTGAGATGATGCTAGACAGATAGAACTTCATCTTCTGTCTTTAATGACAATATTCAAAACTAATATCAGCACTTTGATTTCAGGCCAAACTTGATGCCAACATGTTGGTCTCTGTAACTGCTGGAGGTTTAAGTAAGAAAGTGTTTGCCAACATGTTTACCACAACATTATTATTGTTATTAGTAGTAGTAAGAGGAGGAGTAGGAGTAATAGTTATAAAGTGATATTATGTCAAATATTGTGTTTAATTTGTGTCGCTGCCCCCAAGTGGCCAAAAAACAATTTAATAAGCTTGACGAATTACTAGAACAAGTATACTGTGTATTTTCCGTTTCTTTGTTCTGTACTTCCTGTGATTACATCAAGAATTAGATATTGGATCATCCAATACACGCTTTTTCGTAAATTTAACCCTCTAAACCATCAACTCTTCAGCTCTCCTCCTCCAATCCAACATTGTGTCTATTTTAACCCACTGGTCCATTACCATAACCAACCAGTCTCCCACCACTAATCCATCTGCAGCCTGCCGTACACTCATCGACCAATCCTCTATCTAAAACACACCACTCTTACACTGCAACTTCATTTCCAACCCACAAGTCCGACACTATAACTAACAACCTCCAACCACCGCTTCACCAGCTGTTCATCTCCAACCATCTGCTCCTTCATCAGTTCTTCCAACTCAACACTCTTTTTCTAATGGAAGATGAGTCTTTGACTACTGACACATGAGTCTGCAGGACCAGCTGTCCTCCACCAACCACTCCTCCTACCTTCCTCTCCATCCTCCACCTTCATCTCCATCCTCCTACCTTCCTGCGGTGGTTGTCGTAGTTGTTTTGGTCCCATCTCTGCTGCAGGTAGCGGTTGGTGACAGGCTTTAGCGGCTGGTAGGACCTGTGCATGCTGCGCCTCTGATAATAACTTTACACTCACTCATTCATACACTCAGTCTAACACCCAGCACGCAAATGTGTGTGTGTGTGTGTGTGTGTGTTTAGGCCTGGGGGGTTGTCGCCATGGAGATGTTCCCCTCTTTATCTCAGCCAGATAAAGTTCCTTTGAATTATTACTGAGCTGAGCTTTTTGAGGCACACACACACACACACACACACACACACACACACCTAAGGTTGATCTACTTACATATACAGCAGTATTATATCATTAAACATCACATGCAACATTCATCTTTTTCATCAGTGTATTTTTTTTATCTAAATATTTGAATAAGAATAACATTGCATTTTGCAGTAACAGTTTTTCAGACTGTAGTTTTTTTTTAAAAAGTTTAATTAAATGTCTAAATTAAATGCCGTCAGAGTTTTCACAACACTGGACACTGACTGCCTGACAGTTCAGTTTCTCCAATTTAAACAGTGGAGAGCTGCTAAGTTAAGTTCTTCCAGGTTAAAGAGTGAAAACTGATTTAGGGCACGTTCTCGCCCAATGTCAGCTGGGACAGTCTCCAAGATAAGCATTTACGGAAAATCAATGAATGAACTTAATAACACTCTAACAGTCAATGTAAAGCTATATTAAAATGTCCCATTTACTGGTTTTAAGATAAGAGCATTATTGTTCAGAGTGATAATGAACCCTGTTTTAACTAACATGTAACTCATACAGAGAAACATTTTCGACATGTTCATCTTCTATTGATGAGACTTGTTCTATTTTATTTCTCTCTAACTTCTGTAATCAGAGTGTATGACATGCCATCAGCTGTAAAACAACCGTCACCTTGGTATTTTCAGCCTGTGTTTTTACAACCTGTCTCATCGCCTCTCCTGCAGTTCCATGTTGAGCTGTAAGAGGGCGCCGTGCGGCTGCTCTGCACTGATGTAACCTGCAGAGGGATTTAAACCAGCAACCTGACACTGACAGTTATTCCTCTCTCTCAGTATCGCTGTCAGCTGGTTTGACATGTGAATAAAAAGCGACACATAAACAGAGGAAAGTGAGGACTAAAACTGACAATACAGAGGGATTTCAAAACTATAGCAACACTCAAATTAGGACCAAATGTTGATCAACATACATTTACAATCCATACTTAGCTTTTTTTGTGCCTTAAAATATATTAATATATTCATATGTGGAACAGCTATATATATTTTCTGTCTGATATTTGTCTATATATCCTATGTGTATATATTTTGCATGTCGCTCTCTGTTTGTCATTCATTTGAACCAGTTTAAAGAACAATATTAGCAGGATGACAGTTTCCTCACATAACCTCAGCTGTGGCATCAAATATAGAAGGAAACCTAAAAATATAAAGATACAAAACATGAATAATAAATCTTGTGCTCTATAAATAGGACTCAGCACTTGAACTCAACACAGGAAATTCTTCCAGCAGTGGTGAAAGAAGTAGTCAAACCCTTTACTTCAGGAAAAGTACAATTTAAAAACACTCTGTTACATGCAAAAGTACATTATTAGATTATTATCAATGTTAGATCCATCCATCCATTTTCATCTGCTTATCTGGAGCCAGATCATGGGGGCAGCAGGCCAAGCAAATCACCCTAGACATCCCTCTCCCCAGCAACAATTTCCACCTCCTCCTGGGGGACCTCGAGGCGTTGCCAGGCCAGATGAGATATGTAATCCCTCCAGCATGTCCTGGGTCTGCCCCGGGGCCTCCTACCAGTGGGATGTGCCCGGAACGCCTCGAATGAGAAGCACCCAGGGGACAGCCTAATCAGATGCCCAAACAACCTCAACTGACCCCTTTCGATGCGAAGGAACAGCAGCTCTACTCCAAGCTCCCTCCGGATGTCTGTGCTCCTCACCCTATCTCTAAGGCTGAGCCCAGACACCCCACAGAGGAAACGCTTTGCCGCTTCGATACTAGAGTCAAGACAATTTTACTTAAATAGAGTTATCTCAGGACACTACAAATTACTTTACATACAGTCAGCTATTTTTGTCTACTCCAGTGGTTCCCAATAGAGGGGTCAGGCCCCTCCAAAGGGTCACCAGATAAAGCTGAGGGGTCATCACATGATTAATGGGAGAGGAAAGAAGATTAATATCACTTGTCCACCAAAATAAGCATGTGTGTCCACTAAAAATAGGCGATAGACTCATTTCCCATTGCCACCAGACCAGAGCAGAGTACACCGCTCTGTACACCGGTTTTTGGTTTATTTTTTCTTCTGGTGTGTTACATTTATTGTCGGCCGGAAAACTGGTGAGTAAACAGTAGAAAGCAGCATGGAAGCCTGTGAAAATGTTTTTGCCGTTACTTCTTTCTTATATCTGTTACATATTCAGTCTCTTTCTCAAATTTGGTGCAGATTAATTAGGATGGATGTTCAAGTGCTGCTTCAACAGAGGGATGGTATTTTCAACCCAGTTTCACTCTGAAGACGTTGAAAACCGGCACTTGGTCAGTGACCTCAAGCATTAGACATCAACGAAAAAAGCCGTCCTTTCACGTTGGCATGACAGACGGCTGTTCGCCCATTATTGTTAAACGGAAATACGGCGGGACAACAACAACAGTTAAGGCAGCGAAAGTCCGAGTAAATTGGGCAGGAGAGGTGGTGGATGGGTCCCACAACCACCTACTTTCACCCGGGAAACCGGTGTTCACTTCCTGTAAGATAGTAAAGCCAAACCCTGTTTTTTTCCTCAACCCAACCACTTGTGTTGGCAAAATGTAACCACGTGTTTGTTGTTTAAGAAATAAAAATGTCAATTTGCAGTGCTGACGTAGTGCTTTTATTTTGAAAGAGACTGTATGCAAACAGTGTATTTGTATAAGTGTATTTTGAAAACAGACAATGCATGTAACAGGCAGAACTTGACATGGTGTCCCAGAACGTCAACAACCAACACACCCAGGGTACCTTGCACATCATATATATCGTCATGTAAAGTCCATGACCAAACGTTAATATGTGACGAGGTCATGCGAGAATGTGTTAGTATTTTCATTGCGCTGCCAAATGTTGTAGCATTTCCATCACTGCCAATCGATCCATCACAGCCTGCCCAAGCTGGAGTAGATAAATACCCATGACTGCAACAGAGTCATTTGACCCAGAGTGAATGCCAGTTGTAACCTTTCCCATTATATACAAAAGCCAGATGTTAGTGGGTATTAGTGGGGTTTGTGTGCAGTGGGAAAGGAGCTTAAGTGCTGATACACACACCTGTTTTCACTTTC
Organism: Epinephelus moara; assembly: GCF_006386435.1. Classification (NCBI taxonomy): domain Eukaryota; kingdom Metazoa; phylum Chordata; class Actinopteri; order Perciformes; family Serranidae; genus Epinephelus; species Epinephelus moara. Next base: position 39,121,686 of record NC_065525.1, on the reverse strand, counting down.
TGGATTTTTAGTGAAATATTGATCTTTTGAACAGTCACTGAGATAAAACCATGTGAAGTTGGAGAAACGTCTCTCAGTGGAACTGATAACAACTCACTGACATCTAAGACATTAGAAAGGAAACATGTTTTTTGTAAATAACCCAAAAAGTTAATTTAATGTTTTTATGCGTAACTTAATAAAACAAAAAGTAACCAGTACAGCTGTGGAATAAATGTAGTGAGGCAAGAGTACAATATTTCCTCCTGAAATGCAGAGGAGTCAAAATATAAGTACAGTAGTAGCTACAGTACTTGAGTAAATATTTTCCACCACTGACATCTTATGACATCTATCATTTTAGATCAGTGGTTCCCAACTGGTCCTGCCATGGGGTCCAGATTTCTCCTCAGTCATTAGTTCAAGGTCCATATAGTTTAATATATACCGCATAATTATAGTGTAGAGCGTCAGACTGAATTTATGAAAACACCATGTCAGGTCATTCACTGGACGCGAGTGTTACTTGAATAAATAAACACTGACCAACAGGACCAGACTGGCCGACCCGTATGCTCCCACTCAGCGGATGGATAATGTCACAAGAAGCCAATCTTACAAAGGAGGACGACACTTGAACGGTTTCCTCCAGTTTGTTTTGCTATCGAAGCTAACACTAGCTAATGTGCTAAAAAGTTAGCGTTACGGAGAAATCCAACATTCCTAATACCTCGCCAGTTTCTGATGAGTTGGACATGATAACCCTTAATACACATAACGTTATTCATCAGAGTGCAATTTTTTGGAAACGGCACCGTCTCCGTTGTCATGTAAACTTGCTATAAGCAGTTCCTCTGAAAAAGGAGACTCTTTGCACATGCGCATTACGCTTCCAGTGACTAGGCATGCGCGAGAAAGTCGGCCAACAACAATGGCGGACTCCCGAGCTCGGTTTTTGCTGCTTACCCTATTGAATGTATCAACGCTTCCCCATCAAAGTGTAGATTTACTATAGCAACTCCACCTCGTCGTCCACCCAGACAAACGTTCATGCGGTTGCCATTTTGTTTGTTTATACATCGCCGCTCTGTAGAAGGAAGTGTATGTGCCAAGGTGCGTGTTGTTTCATTGCAAAGTCACACCGTCAACTACTGGCCTGGCATGTATACTACAGTGTTTTTGGTCATTTTGGCGGATCCATGTGCACAGCGATTGTTATCAAAACATTGTCGTCTAAACACGGAACTTTTTTCAAAACGAAAATGAGAAACGATTCTGTTTTCAGTGGATCGTTTTCGTGTAAACATGGCCTTAACCATAGTTGTCTTTGTTTTTGTTGATGGGCAGTGGTGGCTGGTTTTGAGCCATGACTCCTTCTATTCTGGTTCCATATAACATAACAAAACAACATTTAAGACTGCTATGTAGCCTACAGCCCTGTGGTGGAGAGCCATGTTTTGCCTCCAGCTAACAAACTGACATCATTGTAACGTCGGCCCTAAAAGGGTCTGTGGAGTCTGGCACTGAAGAGAGTGATATAACAGCTTCAGTTTCCTTGTTGGAAAGGGCTGTTTTGTCAAGGTAAAGCAGTGAAAATGTTCTCTATATCATATACTTAAACTGATGTTGACTTTTTTTTTATTCAGGTGTCTAAAACATGTTGCCTTCGTCCACAGCAGCACATAGTTTAGCCAGTTTGCAGCTGGGGGCATGCCAACCGCCATCTACTGTAGTTATTACACTGACTGTGGATGAGTACCTCAAACAACCCCACTTCAACAAAAAAGAATTATTCCTCTAAAACACTTCCTACTTGTGTCTCCCAGCTGTTGTTGTTGCCACTTGGCTTCTGTACAGAGTTTCTTTGCCTAAATATGATGTGAATTCAAACTGGCTGCAGTCTCTCTTCTGTGTGACTTCATCCTATTAAACTAGTTTTCTTGTATTTACATGGCAGCAGGTCAGAGCAGGCCTCTGCTGCTCCCACAGGAATAAATAGCCATGTCAGGTCGTCTGCAGAAGAATAAATGAGCTGTATGAGACATTAAACACGACCGGAGCTGAACTTCATTGCAGAGAGAAAGTGTACGCAGGGATTCCTCCGCACAGTCTCCCCAAGGAGGCAGCAGCCCAGAGACGGAAATAATGACGACAGACAAACAACTCTCTGCTTTTATTAAGCCGTCAGCTCCAGTTAAACTGAAGGAGAGGAGTGTGCAGCGAGCCAGGCCTCTCGCTCTCAAGAGGCTTGTGTTTCTTGGCAGGTGGAGCTGGTGTGAAACCAAAACCTCATCATCTATTTCACAGTTAGTTGTAGACTCAGTGATGCCTCCTCAGTCCAATCTCACATCCAAGAGGACGTCAACACTCAGGTAGGACGGCCAGGTTCAGTGGATGCAGTGAAAGAGGTGTAAGAAGTGGCTGTTTTCAACAAGCGGCTGAAAAATGAAGCCAACACAGAAGTGCCAAAGCCTGCAGTTCCTCTAATGACCACTTGAGGCTGACTCCAAGAGCGAGTCAATCCCCGTAGATCCATGTTTCACAGCCGAAATAAACATGTTTACAGCCTGGTACAAAAAATGGTTTTGGTCTCTATAGCTAAATTCAACATTCATGACAACTATACAGGGGTGTGATTTTTTTATTTTTAGAACTCACCCATTTACATTTTATTAAGGCCTAAAGTTACGCGTAGTTAATAACGGGCCACTTTGAGTGACAGTCTGGCGATACTGTCCTTGGCTACTAAGTAAGATCCACCCTCTTGCCCAAGTATGGTCACTTCTGGCTCCAAAAAAACAAGATGGCAAAGGCCATAATGCTGAACTCAAGGCTTCGTAATGAGAATCCAGAAACAAAGGGGTGACATCACAGGAGCTATGTCTATTATTTTTACAGTCATTGGTTTTCACAGGAAGAAAGCTGTGGCCAACCCAGTCTCACTCTGAAGTCGTCGAAATCCACTGCTTGGGCAGTGACTGACGAAAAAGCCATCCTTTCATATCGGCATGATACGCAGCCAGTCAACTTTGTACTTTAATGGCACTCTGCGGCATCAGGTGGAAATGCGAACGAAACTTGAGGCAATTAAAGTCTGAGTTGGCCAGGCGGGAGGGGTGATGGATGAGTCTAACAAGCACCAACTTTCACCTGGGAGAGTGGTGTTCACGTCCTGTAAGATTATAAAGCCAAACCCTGTTCTTTTTTCCTGAACGGGGATGGATGGATGGATGGATGGATGGATGGATGGATGGATGGCGCTTGGTCATTTATTGTTAGTTCTTCATAGTTCTCTCCTGCAGCTTGATTGGACGCTGTCAGATTTGTTCAAACAAAGTGGATCTGGGGAATGTAGTGTTGCCTTGGTGGGAATGAACCGCGTTAATGTTAGTTGATTCAGGAAATGAAATAATTCATGGCACACTTTTTAATGTTGATGCTTGGGGGAAGATACAAAGTATTTAAAAGTCAAATGCTCATGTCCAAGTGGAGTCACAAATCATAAAGTCCAAGCTGAGTTGCAAGTTGTCTCCGATTTCATCTAGTTGAGTCTAAAGTCATCAAATTTGTGACTCCAAGTCCAAGTCATGTGACTCGAGTCCACACCTCTGTCATATGCTACGTCACTTTTGAAACATTGAAGTGTGCAAATGTAACGTATTTGTGGTTTGCAGAAATGTGCAATGCCAACATTTTCTTCTGGCGAGTGGGCTGGTTTCTCAGCAACTGTCAAGTACCAGTGGATGTTTCTCAAAGTCAAGGAAGGATCGTTAAATGGCTGAATTTCAAGGATGCTACGCCATGCCATCAAATCCCGCTGAAGGACTGTTCCGATGTTTATGATCCTTCAAATTCCACTGAGGACAGAGTCCTGCATTCAGAGAATTTTTTAAGGATGCATGTGTGGATCCTCAGCAGGTACCCATAATTCTTTGCTCATGATTTGCTGGACATGAAGGCGGGGCCTCAGTGGACAGAAATTTTATAATTTACACTTTCCAATGTGTCCACTGCCAAATAATGAGATTTTTAAAATACCGTGATTTAGATAAAACATTGAAGTTTTGATGGAGCGCTAAGTGCCACAAAAGTTTCATTTAGTCTGCCTGTTTGCTTTTTTAAGTATAATCCAGAAATATATTCTTCCTAAAAGTCATGTGACTCTGAAAACACTGCTTACATTGTTCAAATTGTACAGCAACATAACAGAGTGCCAAAATTATCACAGTACCCTGAAACCCTCTCAGTCTGCTGAGGGTTTATGGTGCACACCTGGGGGCACTCGTTAGCCTGTTCCAATGTGTGTTCACCGAACGCTAAGAAGGGGTCTTGCTTTGCCTCTGTAGGATCCTTCCTCAGAGGGACTCGTCCTACCAAGGAATGATCCTTGACTTTGAGAAACACCAAGTCTGTGTTTTCCATCCTCAGGGGGCAGTAATGAGCTGATGATAGTTTGTTGCACCACAATCTCAACCCACTGGCTATTGGTCTGATGACAGTAAGCCTCTGGGGGCCATGGCCAATATTTATGGAGTTCCAGTGTAGTCAGCAGATTTCCAGACCAAGATTTCCTCTGCCTTGTGCCGCTCAAATTAGAAAAAATGATCCACTGAAACTCCTCTAATCCCTGCTGCAGGACATTCCTCCTCCTCGCTGCCCATCTGATTAGTATTTTCCTCTCATATTCTCAACACACTGCATATGTTTCTCTCCTCAGACCTGACCCTGTCGAGCTCTTCAATTAGTCAAGACGTCTCTATCTCAGCTCATTCATTTTCCCGTGTGTTTATGTCACGTATATAAACCAGGAGAATAAACCAACCCGCTTTATGTTTACACAAGTTTTTGTGTTTTCTTGCTGCAGCCTGTTGTTGGCCGCTCGATTTAATCTCAGTGGATCATTAGGTATAACAGCTTTGCCCTTTGGCACAGCACTTTTTAAATTAAAGGCTGCAGCTGAAACACACACACACACACACACACAGACATCTGCCCTGCTGCCTGTAGATGATGCAGACATTTGATAAACTGGAAGGAAAGGATTTTATACAGCTGAGACAGAAGCTGTGGGTAAAAGATGCTGCTTCAAGAAATTCCAGAAACTCAGGAATAAAATACTAATGCGCCAATTAAGACATCAAATGCGAAGGCCATGTATCAACAAACAAGCATACGCCATTAATAGCCTCATTTTACACATGATCCATGATGATGATGAAGATACAGAAAAATAGAAATTCATTCATTCATTCATTCATTTTCCGTAACCGCTTATCCTGTTAGTGGTCATGGGGGTGCTGGAGCCTATCACAGCTGACACTGGGTGAGAGGCGGGGTTCACCCTGGACAGGTCACCAGACTATCACAGGGCTGACTCATAAGCCCTTTTTAGATAGGAATTGTGCAAATTTGCAGGAAAGCCCAATCAGTCTTTTTTCTGCATTGGCAGTATAAATACAAAATCGGGGAGTGCAGCAAAATGCCGCCTGCCTACTTTTGTTTATACAGAATGCACCTTTTTCGGGGCAATGGGGGGCGTGAGCAAGTAACAAAACGTGTAGCTCAGCGTGTGACGTAAACAGTGACGTGGGAGGGAAGCCGCGGCTGGTCAGTCCTTCGGCGATTCTCTCATAAGTCGGCCTGTCCTTCACCGTCCCCGTCATCTGATGGTTAATGGCCTCTTCGTTTGCGAGGACAAGGAGGGCGCGCAATTCCTTGTCTCCCCAGTTGCTCATCTTTACAGTGTCTGTCAGGTTTGTGTTTCCCTCTTGTACTAGCTGCTAATTCCTGCCATCAGCTGTTTCCCGTTTATCTACTGCCAGTGGGTCGCACTTGCGGCGTCATCAACAGCTCCTCCCACAAGTCCTCAAGCCCCTCCCATTGCAGAAGGCCGCCTCGTTCTGTTTAAACAAAAAGGTTCTGCCAATATGTCTACCCTACGAGGCGGAAAATTGGGCACCTCGGATCAACCAATCCGGCTCTGTGTGTATAAACGCTCGCAGCTTGCCGGCAAAACAGCCCAACATTCACGGAAAATATCTCAGTGTAAAAGGGGCTATAGAGACAGACAACCATTCACACTCACATTCACACCTACAGACAATTTAGAGTCACCAATTAACCTGCATGTCTTTGGACTGTGGGAGGAAGCTGGAGCACCTGGAGGAAACCCACGCTGACACGGGGAGAACATGCAAACTCCACACAGAGGGGCTCCTCCACCCCAGGGTTCAAATGAGGAACCCTCTTGCTGTGAGGCGACGATGCTAACCACTGCATCACCAAGCCGCCAAATAAAAAAAAAATGTGTGGCTAAAATAGCATAGGCCTACTCACAGAACAGGTTTTCAAGGGAGCTCATGTCTTATATGACATAACTCAAGAGCCAAGGTCCCCCGGGCTCCCCCATAGTCCACACACTGCCCACATGTCTCAGCGCTGCCTGCACTGATACAAAAATAATGCCCTCTGACTGTAATGAAGAAACTGGAAAATCCCCAACTTCCCAATCGAAAAACAAAGTCATAAATATTTCCCACAAGAAGCTGCATTCATCTTCACACACCAGCTGAAAGCAAAAGATGTTGTCCTGATCAAGGCGTAAGATCAGAAGATATTTCTAGCCTGTTTGGCAGCCATTTTGAATTTCTTCTAGCTCTTTGGGATAACTACATCTGATAAAAAACTAGCCATTGTCTTTGGACAGTAAGTTGTTGTTTTTTTAAATGATGTCCTCATATGGGGGCAACTGGTTTATTTTGAATAATCCCAAGTATAAAGCTGTTTATTTCAATGCCTGAGAATTGTTGTACATAAACAAAATTACAAACAATGCAACATTTGTTAAGTGTTTTGTACTCTGTGGATTTGTGGTCACTGTTTGAGTCTAAAACTGCTAAAAAAAAAAAAAAAACCACAACCAATAAAGCCACATATGTAGAAGCCTTGTGATTAGTTTGTTTTGTAACTCTGCATGAATCTTCCCTGCTCCATACTTAGAGCTAGGAATGTCCTTTCAGAGGAACAGTCTGTCACGCCTAATTGGCCTGTGTGAAATGTTGCTGTAAAACAATAATTAAGTCTCAACGTCCTTAAAATGAATACCTTCACTAACAACGTCTTAGCTTGTTTTATGCTAAAATTTGTCAAACTTGTGTCCTATATCAAGCTACAAACTAAATAAATAAACAAGTTTCAACCATAACATTTGATCAAGTTCTGTACCTTTTTTTTAATCCTCCCACAGACTGTGAGATTTTAGCAAACTTATAAGTTTAGTGCAGCTACACTGTGCGACATGGATCTCGTAAACTTGGGTACAACATCAGGTTTGATGTATAAGACTGTACGATGACAGAGCCTACTGAATTGCAGGCTACGACGGACGATGCAGTTTCTCTTACTGAGTGCGCACAGGTTATTACTTCTCCAACTGTGAAGCACAACATAGAGGGTCACATTATCAAATAACTCTACATGTTGTGGGAACTATTAACTGTGGTGTGTCCGTGTGTGTGTTTGCTAGCTGCTAGGCTGCTCACCTGGCAGCTGCAACTCCGCCTCCATCTCTTTCTATGCTTCATCCTTCTGTATGTGACCATGGTAAGAGCTGGAGGACACGTCATACAGGCAAGGCTTCACAAGGTTTTCCTCTTTGCTGGAATACCACACATTTCTTTTAGCGTGTTTTGCCTCCATGGCGAGCTGCTGTCCGTCTGTTTGTTTGGGTTTAGCGCCAGTGTGTCATACTCATTTCATACTGCATTTCTATTGGTTGGTTTGTAGACATACATGGTAACAGAAGTTACATAGTAAAGCCCTATTCGGACGGGATTAGTGTAACATGGAGACGTGGGGTAAAGTAAATATTACCAGGGATTTTCGTCCTGTCCGAACGTGCCATGCTGTAATCATTACACATAATGTCAGTAAAAATTACGGTGACTTTTACCTTCTGTAAAAAACAAAACAAAATACCTCGGGTATCATTCCCGTGCGAACACGATCCTCTGTAAAGATGTATGTAAATATTTCGTCACGTCCTGTTTACAACCATTTTCCCGTGTTTACAGCTAGTTTTCCACGTTTTTTCGAGGATGGAGGCGCTTGAAGAAGCATTCGGTGTTGGTGGCAGTCATGATAGTGGACATTCTTCTAATGAAGAAAAGCCCTTTGTGGGAGACCAATCAAAAAGGTCGAGAAGAAAGCACTTTTCAGAGCCACTAGACTTCTGGTTGTGTTAGGTAGGCCTAATATGAATCCATATTGCTAATCGTTGTGCACACACAATCCTGATCATGGGCAATATTTCATTATTATCCTTTATTATCCTTCAGCTGATGCTTACAGGAAGCAACATAGCACACACATGCTGACAGGAAGGTGACACCAGGGCGCAAGTTACCACTCCCATCTCTGGTAGAATTACGCAGGTTTCTTGTCCCATGGTCCCAGGCCATCCTTGAACCTCTCTCACTGTGCAACGCAGTCTTCTTTTTTACCTGGATCGGTGCATTGTGCTTTTGCTACAACTAGATGGCACATAAAAAAGTGTCCACAGATGAGGACAACAGGTCTAAGTTAAGCAGAGTGAATGAAGATGCAGTGCAGGACATAGGGTCACAAGAGGCTATAGAGAACTTGGATAAATAATGTATTTTGTCATTTAAAATGGACAGATTGTTGGTTTGCTAACATATTCACCTCAACAACTTGGTGATCATGTGCCAATGTTGTGTTCACAGCTTGCTGTGCTGCCCCCTGGTGGCCAATAAATCAATGAATGCAGGTTTTATAAGTAAAACCAGACAAAAGATTAACAGCGTGGAAAATGTCGTGATTTTTTTTCATTTGCATGCTCGGTACTTATGGTCGTTGCCACATGTCATGAACAACACATTGATATGAACCCTGCAGACTCTTGAAATTCATCAATATCTGAACCATTTTACGTTTAATAGTAAAAGAAAACTGTTTCTGTGATGTTTATCTAACTATGAGGGCACTCTAAGAGTGCAGACCTCCACCAAGGCCAACAGACCAGTCTTCTATGATATGCAGATCTGCAAGCATAACCATTATATATGTCTGGACATATTTCCCAAACTATTAGAGTGCTCTATGATGACGGCTTTCTGTATGAAGTATGTGGGCTATCCCAGAGGACTACTGATACCTGTGAATGTGGACTGTGATATGAAGTCATCATAATCGGCTATGATTTGTCACGACTGAATCTCCCATGACAAAATGTCCTATCTTGCAATGTTAATAAAAGTGAAAACTAATTCCCAGGGTATATGCCCCATTATTGGGACCCACTCCAAAATTTAACAGGTTCTTCCTCCTACTATGTTTCATATAAATGGGGCCTGCAGTTTTTCTCTTATCCATCCATGTTAAACAAACAAGCCAAACTGAAAACATAACCTCCTTGGTGTTGGTATTAAACAAAGATTAGTGGACTTCCTACAATGGTGTAAACTTGTCTGATTGTTGTGACCTTTGACTTCCACTTGTTTGGTTATAACAGCAACATTATAATGCTGCTCTGAGTGGAATAAGAGCTCTCTGTGTAGGAGCCGGTTAGAAATGACTAGAATATAAAACCCACTAATTTTTATTCTCCAGCTTCTCCTCTGAATGCAGATGAAACTGGACGCCAGAGGCACATTTCAAAGAACAGTTCAATATGCTGTTCAACACTGCACTGAGGACACCATGTCCTTTGATTTCAGCTGCGTGTGTGTGTGTGTGTGTGTGTGTTGAGCATGTTTTGCCACTGAGCACTGAGTGGGTGTGTGTGTGTTCTCTTCTCTCGCTGTGATGAAACGCCGTGGGGAATCCATTTATTTTGAAGTCTGCTTATTATGCTCTACAGTGGAGAGAGACAGGAGGACGGACAAGAGACACTCTGAGGGAGTGGAGGAGACACAGGGAGAGAAATGAAGACATTTTGTTTAATGGGGTGAAGGGACTGTAACACGCTGACTGACTTTCAGCTTTTAATTGTGCAAATGTTTCAGCACTGCAGAGTCTTCATCAGAGTCCAAATGGACACAGAAATAAGGCACATGTACTTGAGTACTGTAATGAAGTACAGATTTGAGGTACTTGTACTTTCTTGCACCAGCATAAGCACTGGCTAATCTCTGAGGGGACATTCAGGGGACCTCAGCAGTGCCCAGGAGGTGAACCAGCACCTCCCCAGGTACCAGTCCACACTCCATATTTGGCTACCCTCCAGTTCCTGACCCAAGTCCCTCTGGACTGAGCTACTGCTGACCCCACGTGATACTCCTCTGGGGTAGCCCACACACTTGACTGTAATAATTCAATCACAATTGACGCATTGATAAGCCCCACCCCTTTGCCATTGTCCCTCAATCTAGCATGGAGCCCACACTGTAGCTAATTGCCCTCCCTGAAGTAATATTATCACATGCTTGGAAACACGACAAAGTGATGTCAGAGACAAGCAGACAGAGGGGTCAACAATCTGCTTTTGAAGGATATCTCCAAGATGACAAAACAGGTTAAAGAGAGTAAAAGTAAAACAAAATGAGAATCTAAACATAAAAACTGTTCAAGTTAAAATTCGATGTTTCTTCAGCAGATCTGTTGAATGTATGATGTCACTCTAACAAACTGTCTTCCTAAATTACCATACAAATATAATCCCGATTGATTCACACTCTAATTTCAGCTGGCAAGTGATTAACTTGTCAATCACCTCTGCCCACGCACAAACACACACAGTCCATACAACAGCCCTCAGGGGAAGATGGGAAGTTTCATTTTCTGGCTCTTTGTGCAACTTTTAAATATTCTTCCCAAAAGACCATCATTACAAAAGATATGTCTGTAAAACTGTTGAAACAACTCTCTGCATTTTGAATCCTGGACTCCACTTTTCAGGTTATTTGAATACATCACTGTGCCATTCACTGAAGTGGTCCAGAGGTCAACTGTGTCTGACTGACCGTTTTTATTCTTCAGCCTCCGTTTGTTGCAGGCTTCTTCCCCGCACCTTGTACATTATGTCGAACCAGAGGAACGTTATTCTGTCTGCCCTGCTGGTGTTATTGAGTTCCACAATTCTTTTGTACTGTTGTCAGAGTTGTATGAACATACACTGAATCCCCATCTCCTCCAGCTTGCTGGCTATGTCTCAAAAGACCCTCTCATTTTTGGTCACGCCAGCCAGATCATCCTGCACGGTCTTCTCTTTCAGTTCACAGGACTTGTATTTCTTCCGCTGACCAATTGGTTGCCATTCTCTTTTCTCTTTTCTTGGCCTTATTCTGGAGATGGCCCGTTTCTGGTTATAATGGAAAGAGAAATCGGTGCAGCATGGCTTGACTCAGCACGTCCAAAAGTGGTCATGGAAAAAGGGTATAAGAGTCTACAGTCACACTGTACTTTGGACGCAGTGATAACATCAGGAAACTTACCAGCTCACAGTGACAAAGCTAACATCCTGATGTTCAGCAGGTATTATGTTTACAGTGTTCACCATCTTAGGTAGAGTGCTAACATTAGCTAATTAGCAGTGAACACAAAGGCTGAGGGAAATGTCATTAATACTGTTGACATTACTTTTTTCCTAAGAGTTCTCCGCCTAAACCCGCCCTACTGTGTTGTATTTGGCTCATATTAAAGCAGGATTGATAGGCCAATTCTGCGTCAGATTGACACCGTAGCATGACCTGCACCTCCCCAGAAATGTAACTACATTTTGCAGTGTCACAGGCCTCCTGTTTTGTTTTGTTTTTTGTTAACTGAAAACCATTCCCCTCAGTGGAAACAAGGCTTTGATTTACTTTTATTTTGGTGGTAAGAAAAAATAAATTGTGAAGACAATAGAACCTCCACAAAGTAACATTTTAAGTCCTGTGTGTGATTTATCATGACTTCATATGAGTAAAGTCTGCGATGTAAAATGCCATAGGCTCACGCTAATAACGTTAATATGTTGTATTTGTGGGGAGATCTACCTAGTATATGAAAATATTTTGTTGGTGAATTGTGTGATTTGTAATGGAGCCACATTTTGTAACGTTACATTTGTTAAATGTTGCTGTTGTCCCTGGCTTCATATGAGTAGAGGAAAAGTCTGCTAGCTGCTAGGCTAATTTATGCAATGTAAAATGTCATAGGCTCACGCTAATAACGTTAGCGTGCTGTAATAGTTGGGAAAATGTGTCCAGCCAAAGACAAGTGTTTGTCTGTGAACCATATGAGTTATAATAAAGCTGATTTGTGTACTTGTGTTTAATATTGTCACTATTAAGCCATGTCTAATGTGTGTTTTAGGTGTGTTCTGAGTCAGTCAGACTTTACAGCACTTCACAGAAACACCACGCCAACTAGCATTTGGTGATGTAAATGCAGAGCGACACAGACACACCACCGCCCAAGTATACTCACAATGACCATTGGCCATAGGATATGGCGTAGGGTCTGCAAAGAGCTGACACACAATTTTAAATCTGCCTAACCCTAACTATGATCTTCTTGCCCTAACCCTTACTGCGTCCAACCTTGATGTGTCCAAGTGATAACTACTAGCCAGCACAGTAGGGTAGGACTAGGCGAAAGGTATTTGGATATAAACCAAAGTATTGAATGCATGGAAAAGTCAGAGGATCACCAGTGCTATTACAGTTCATCCTAAATGATGCACGATATTTCATCACAATCCATCCAACAGTTGTTGAGATGTTTTCAGCTCGACATGAACATGTAAGTGTCGTGATGACAGAAGAGGTTCAAACCACAGAGTTCCTATGATTTGAATGCAGTATTACTCCCTCATTTTTACACCTTTATTATTTCTTCATCACTCTGTCATTCCTCTGTACACTCTGTCCTTAATGAACACTGGGAGCCCTCCGCAGGAACAAAAGCAGAGAGGACTCAAAGGAAAATGTAATTGTAGCTCTCCGTCCCTCTGCAGAGGATATTGATTAAGAGTGTAATTAGGTAGAATGCACACACACACACACACACACACACACGCGCACGCACACACACACACACACACACACACACACACATACATATACACACACACAATCAGCTGTTAGTGTAACAGGTAATCGTGTTCATGTGAAGGAGGCAGAGATAGTGATGTCATGTCAAAGGCAACATTATCATATCCTTGTTGCCGGGGTAACCGTTCTGGAATCCCTACGTTAAACACAAGTGTGTGTGTGTGTGTGTGTGTGTGTGTGTTTAAGTGGGAAAGACAAACGGCAGCAGGACATGATGTTCTCTCCATCTTCAGCTGAGCACAAACACTGTTTAAATTCTGGACCAGTATTAAACCAGTTGACTATAAATCCAGTGAGTCCAGTCAAGTCAGGACAACGAGTTACAACCGGGTCATAAACTCGGGAGGGAATGTAGATGGATTCGCTCATTAGCTGCCTGTTGCTGCATGACAGGTAATCCTCGCTTTATCTGCTCAACAGTAAAAACTATTCAAACTATATTCAGATTTTTGCGTCTTGTGTTCTGTGACTAAAACACAACCATCCATCAAGACCTCCTCGCCCTGCCTGCACCCTCGCTGCATCTCAACAGTGTTCCTCCTAAGACACTCATTTGTCTGAACAGGGTGTGAAAGTGACTTCAGAACACTGTGAAATAGTTTGCAGTGCACCACGCTGTGCTCCACCACGCTGTGCTCCACGTGCTCCACAGCCTGCAATGTACAGGAGCTTATTAATAACATTATGTGCAAATATCTTTGCTTGAAACATGAAGAAAATTTAAGTTAAACCTTCAGTTATCATCAATTTAAATGTGAATTCCTTCACACAAGACAGAGAACGTCTACTGTTTAAAATAATGTTTACTTTATTAGCATTTAACAACTACAGCTCTCGTAAGATTCAGATATGGTGAGCTGTATCCGACACACATGAGCTGTACTCTGAACAAAAATGGTGCTACACAGTACCTAAAAACTGTTCTTTGGCTCAGGAAACCTATTTTGGTGCGGTACCTTTCTTTTAAAGCTGCTATACAGCGCCTTTGTCAAATAGTCTTCTATAAAACTGTTAGAGGTGCCTTAGCACTATATTGTTTTTACATTTTTGAGCCAGAGAGCCCCTGAATGATGCCAGATAATACAGTGGATGAGTCAATATGCCTCTGAATGACACTTTAACTTAAAGTATGAATGATTCTTGATCATATTTTATGCAGTGTCAGCTTAAAAGATTCACAGTCCGGCACTAAGTGCTTACTAAGAAACACACAGTCCACCCAGTCCTAACCCCTGGTTAGCTAACGTTAGCCTTGTCCGCTCTGCCCTATTTGGCGGTGCCACTCATTCTGTAATTACTGCTAGTAATACCATCTTGCTGACGGCATGTGTTGCTGCGGTACATGGAGATGGCCCTTTGATCACCTTTCAGGTAGCCCCAGTGAGTAAGTGGCTTCATTTTGAGCTGCAAAACTCCTTTATGACTGTTAACTTTGTTAGCACCTCTAGCTATAACACTAACGGAGCTTACAGTTAACAATACTAAAGGTTTTTGGGTTTTTTTGACCCACTTACTCACCAGAGTGACCTGGGGGAAGACCAGATGGTGGGTCCAGTGTCCACAGCAACCCCCAGGGCTTTGAAGCTAATTCTCCCTAGTGGTCAAAAGTGGAATTACAACAACCTGGTCCATCACATTATGCCATGGGGCCCAAAAAGACTTTTTGTCCATAGACTTACATTGGGAAAGACACATCTGTAAATCAGCGGATACATTTTTTTGAGCACCATAACCCCTGCGAAATGACTCGTTTTGCCTCAGGGATTTGATACGTTTGGTCTGATGACATTTTGAAAGTCTATAAGAGCCGCCACATGATCAATTATTTTATCCCCATTCACATAAGCGTAGGGCTAAATTGGAAAATAGCCACTTGGCGACGCTTGGCTGCCATAAGTCTTGAGTGGGCTTGCTCTATAGGCCCAACAATGTGGAAGATCTCCGTAATTTTAAACTGTGGAAATTGAGCACCTTTCGCAGGAATCAATAGGGCCCCGCCTCCAGTGCTGTCCAGTTCTCTTTATACATCCATGCTCAGGACGGCATTACAAGCAGTGATTGCTGAATGAGGGGTACGACTAGCTAACTCCCACTGCACCCGGGTGGTGTGCAGTGCAGTAAACTGAAGGACAGGAAAATAACCTATAGACTGGCATGCATGACTGGTCCAAAATATTATCAGCTGTTAACCGATTTCATTTTATTTATTTATTTATTTAAAAAAAAGGGACAGTGTGCATTAATTAACATTTTAAAAAGTGTAAATTCATCGGAATTAGCTGAAAGGCTTGTTTTCATCAGCAGTACCTTCGCCAGCTGTGAGAAGGCATCCTAATTTTTTTTTTAAACAACAGTAAATTACAGCATGTAATTCATGTCAAAACATATTGCATTATAGCACAAAAACACATCACATATAGTACAGTTACAGATAAAATCCACTATCACATGTTACAATTAAATATAACGTGTATCAAAATGTTGATTAACAGTTAACCACTGGTTTTGCCAACACCCATAAAATTATTAGGGTATTTTATTTTTAATTTTTAATCACGTTTACTCCACTGGAAAGGCACCCTGGAGGGCGGTCGCCCCCTCTGCCCCCCCTGAGTCCACCAGTGTTTATGACTCCACTGACTCCAGGTCCAGTCAGTGAGTGAATCCAGCGAACCCAGTCCAGGTCCAGTGACTCCATTGATCCAGTGTTCCAGGCTTTGGTTGTATTGTACCTAACAGCCATTTAGCCCCACTGTGCTGTTTGTCTGTCTGTTGCTGTCTGTGTGTCTGTTAACGGGGATAACGTTGACCTGGAAACTCTGGGAATATCACATCCAGTCATGGAATACCGGGGATTAGTTTCGTTATCATCCAGGCCCGACAACTGACTCCAAAATGTCGGTGTTTCCCGCTGCTTTCCAGTTTTCTCCGGGATGTGACCGTGTGATGGCTGCGGTCCAGTGAACTGGGAGCACGTTGACTGGTCTTTTGCCTGTTCAATCCACCAGTTTGGGAGCTTGTCTTTAACTGTTTTTACTGGGATTATCGGAACCTATGGAGTGTACATGAACGTTGGTCGGATAGGGATTTCAAACGGGGTAAGTGGACATGTTGAAGTTGGCTACCTTGGTGGGATTTGGGTCTACTTTTTTTGAAACGCGGGATAGCCTACTAGCTATCCCGGGGGTTAGCTCAGCAGGCTAACTGCTGTCTTTGTCTGAAGAGACCGGGGAGCTAAGGGGCATGCGTCCATCATCGGACACGTCCCCGTCTGACCTGCTTGTTTCCTTTTAGCTACACATTATCTGACCACTACATCTACTCTGTTTTAAACACATTAACAAATTCGTTTCACTGTTTGTGTAACGGTTAGTCACATTCCTTAATAGTTTACGTTACGTTACAAAGCCCGTTTGATATCTGTTTAGTCCGTTTAAAGCAGTATTGGGTGTTTAGTGTGTTTTCAAGCTATTGTCATATCTTCAAAACTTCCTGATAATCAATTTGACTTAATCTATATCACCCTTTGCCTAACTTAGATGTATATGTGCTGCAAATCTGTATAAAGAGGTTGGTGGGGAATTAAAACACTTGTCCGATAATGGATCTATAGGTTGACAGGGAGGCTGAAAGCGCCGCATCGGTAATTGTCCATCACACGACAAATGGGACGTTAGGTCAACAGTTATATAAACGATCTGTAGAACGTTATACGTTGGGATTCAGATGTGAATTGTCGCCTATGCTGTCAGCTGTAAATGCGGGTGTGGCTGTTGTGAAATGGTCAGTTAATGTTAAAGTTACACGGCGAACACAGAAAATCTTTCCCGTTCGAGCTAAGCTGCACCGCGTCCGATAATGGATCTTGTTAGCTTCGTAGCGGGCCACGGTGGGCCTCGGGACTAGCTGCACAAGCTGTACTTAATATCTCCATATTATTCGATGTTGCACTCTTGACTGGGTGTTATTGTGTGCGTTTGAAGCTAATATTATTCAGCTAACGCCACTGTGAGACTTTATTAGCTTGCATGTTAGCTTTGCGCTAAAAGGGCAGTGAGCTCCAGGGCCGACGAAGGCAGCCACCGCTAGCTAGCCTTCCGATTAATTCAGCTAACGCTAGCTAGGTTAGCTAGCTCTGTGGGTCTTGTGTGTTTGAAACAATATTCTGGTTCTTTACTAATGCAGATATCTGCCGTAAACATGCCTCAGATTGATAGCATGTAAAGCTTTGCCTTTGTTTATGGTCCCCACCAAATAAACAGGCAACCGTCCAAAGATCTAACATGGCTAGCGTAAATGCTAACTACATGATATAAATATCCCCTGAACTGGGTTACCAGGTTCAACTTTATTTGTATCCTGCTGCACGATTGCTACAACAGTTAGGATTTTGTTACTCATAGTAAGACACGCTACTAGCAACGTGACATATAGGCTTGTAAAAGGCATTTTTAGCTTGATTGCATAACATAAGCAGGTAATTGAAGGCCTGTAACATAAGTTATTAGAAAGAAAGTACTACTCAGTTGTTATAGTTTAATGTAAACGCCTTAAAGTTACCCCATCGTGGTGTGTGATTTTAATTTAACCCTAAACGAGGCTCCGTTTATCCACCCTTTAGTGCTGCATTGTGTTTTAACTCCATTAACAGGACACCAATTTGACTCTGAAGCAACAGAAGGGATTATATCTGTGAATGAACACATGCATACTGTAAGCAGCACGTTTATCTTTCCAGTAAATCTGTTGACATATGCAGGATATGGGTCAATCTGGTGGGAGGTGTATTCTGTAGGTGTCTGACAGTCGGCTGACTTGTTCCGTTGAAACATGCGATTCAGTCTGCTCATCCAGTATCATACTGACTCAGTGATTTGTTCATGTCTTCTTTCAGTTAAGTGCACCAGTGAATTTGTTGCCTTGAGGCAGTTGTACATTACGATTAACAGACTCAGGAACAGTTTGTCCCTATAGGCCATCACTCTAATGAACGCCATATTTACCTATTCATGTCATCATGCACTGTCACTCCCTATGTCCACCCATTCAGTATTTATTTCTTTGCACTATTTATACTGTTTGCAACTTGCTCACTCACCTTTTCTTCCACGTACTTGTGTACACAATACCTTGATTGTGACCCTTCTGAAATTGAACTCTGAATTGTGAGGCACTAAAGCACAGTAACAGTGGTTCTTTTTTGTTGATATGTATTCTGTGTCAGTGGCAATGTGGTGACCAGGACCTTGAGGATAACAGTAGTACTGATGGGAGATGATAAAATGAAGTGGAGTATTATAAAGCTGTTTTTCCTGCGCCAACTACTGAAAAATGTAAACAAACGTGGTGAACCACAAAAGAGGAGGAAGGGGTTGTCTGAGGTTTTCCATGTGACTGTTTTAACCAGTCACAGGGAGTCATACAGCAGGGGTTTGTGCACAAAACATTTGACTGTCAATCAGCAAACATACCTGGCTGCATAGTCAAATAGCTGTGTTTGTGTGTGTGTGACTTGTTTCCAAGTTATCTGATGTCAAACACTATCGAGCTACATCAAACTTTCTCAGCTGGTTCTCAGTTTGGAGTATTAAAGAGGAATTGAGAATGTAAGAATTTAAAGGTGACATTTCAGACTCACATCCTTGGCGGGTGAGAGCTTCATCCTCGTATGCTGATTATGTTTTGGTTCTACAAGTTCATATCTGAACACTTCATATCAGTTGAGATGCTGGTGTCCTGGATAAGATCACACATGTCCTTCATAGACAAGTTAACTGTCCTTCAACATGGTGTATAGTTCGGCTCCTGTACAGATAAAATAACAGCCAGTGATGGAGTGATACACCAGCCCTGGATTTGAAGCAGACCTTGAGGTCAAGTTGTTTCATTACAGAGCTTAATTTGTCTTGCAGTTAGCAATACAAGTGTTCATTCAATTAAAAAAAAATCCATTACATGATGTTTATGACAGTGCAAACATTCTTACATACACAGACTCACCCTTTACAGTTACACGTAAATAGTCGTATGCACTATAATAGTACTATAATGTAGTCTCTAGATGATGCATTTAATATTGGCACTCTGTCACAAGAATTATTCTGCACTATGTTGCATCCCTGAGGCAGACGTGTTACCATCTTTTCCTGCAAACATTTGAGCTCTGAACTCTTGATTTTGAACTTTTTGACAGTATATAATTGGTTGATACTAAAGATGCCACATGTCTGTGTGCTCTTGAACTCTGGTGAAAATGTTTATCGCAGTTTTCTATGAAGCCCATCGTAATACAGTGAATATACTTGGGTTGTCCTGAATACCAATTTCTGGGCATCGAAGCTTAAGTGAGAAATATCTGCAGTAAATTGAAGCTTTAGGTTGGCAGGAGACAAGGACATGTTTTAGCCACGTTGTTAGTTACATGCACAATGGCTAGAAAAAACAATACTTTGCAAGACAGCTGAGCTGTTACTTCGAGTTTTCAGGTGATTTGCCAAGCTGGTTGTACATTTGTAATATGCCAGTTTACTTTGATGATTTTGGCACTCAACATTTTTGGGTCGTCGTCACAAATTTTGAAACTGTTCCAGACGCTTGACTTTATTGACATCTTGCTAGCGCATCTGTAAGCCTGGCCGAGGTGGTCAAATGGTCATCACAAAACCAGGCCCGTCACTAAGTTACAATAGCTATGTTTCCATCCAAAAGTGATTAGAATCATTGGGAAATGCGCATTAAAAGAAATATGAATCCTGTGTGTTTCCATTAAATGTACGGAATTTGGTGAAAACTACGAACTCGTGCAAGTTTTCAGTAGAACCGGAAACAAAACAAGTCTCGCATTCTTCTTCTTCTTCTACGTTTTCTGGCGGTTGGCAACCAGCTTGTAAATGCTTTACCGCCTTCCCGACCCGGAGTGTGGATATCACCATGGAGAGAGGTGCGCTACGTCAGACTTAATTCGAACATAACTGTTTCCATCCCCTGTTTTAAGAATCAACATTTTTTCAAATCAACCAAAACCCGGCTAAAGCGAGCGTATTTTAGTTTGTGCGAATCAGGGGATTTTAATTCGAATTTTGGCGTTTCTATTATAATTTTCCGATGCGATACTTCTAGATGCGCACCTAAACAGGCTGATGGAAACATGGCTAATGTCCTTATCTAAGAATAACTGATGATGTTGATGCTAGGGTGGGATTTTGTATTCTTGTTACATTGTGTGCAATAAAAGCAAGTTTTCTAAGACCGAAGATGGACAGACATCTGAAGATCAAGCTAAAATATCTAGGGATGCCCCCTGAAAGTCAGAGATTTGAATTGTCAGTTGGAGACCAGGCAGTCGACTGAGGTTGCTTCAAGTTGAGCAGTCAAGTAATGTTTTTTTGTTTGTCTGTTTGGTTGGTTGTATTTTTTTGCTAGTCAGTGTGCTGTCCAGTGTACCTCTGGCGCTGTTCAGTCCCCGTATTTTGCTGCAAAGTGAGCACTCTTGACTTAAAGATTATTTTTTGGTACAAGCACCTGTGTTGAGTTATAAATTTCCGATTGATTTTTGTGCACGTGGACAGTATCAGTCAAACTCCTCCTCTCCACTGGGGTTATGGAGATGTGTCTTCAATCAGTCTTGGCAACTGTAGTGTTACTGGTGTCCACTTGAATGTTGAAAGCATCAGTCCTTAGTTGGAGCTCGGCTGTTTTCACTTTTCATCAAATATAAACTCTTCAATCTTTCTCTCCATTTTTGGACCGTTGGTGGCTTTACATTTCTCCACAGCACTGTGATCATATTTTTGCAATCACAGAAACACCACAAGCAGTTATGTCTGGTTTTTGGTGTCTCTATCTTCTGGAATCTCTCCCAGTTTAAAGAAAGCTGGCTCTAGAGGTAAATCTACCCCCATGATTTGCTTAATCTCTGCCTGAATGTCTCTCCAATATTTATCTAATTTGGGACAATCCCAAAAAATATGGGTATGGCCGCCAATTACTCCACATTGTCTCCAGCATAATTCAGAGGTGGTGCTGTATCTTGCTAACATAAGAGTGAGTCTTAAATAATCTCATTTTTCATTCCCTTCAAATAGAGCTACTTGTTAGCTTGTGACCCTCCCAGCATGCATATTTGCACTTTGAAGTCATGTAAATCTTACTGTTTTAATCTTGTGTGGATGATATCACATGTTCAAATAATCAAGCTCCCGATGAGCAATTTACTATCAGTGAAGTGCACATTAATAGCTGTGGACACAGGATTGCAGACTGTTATTCTCTGCAGTACAGCACAGACCTCTGTGGTGATATATGGTGGTCGGGTTGACAGCAGGATCACTGAATCGGTCTGCCCGGGAGGAGGACACCAACAGGAAGCTGAAATGAGCCGATCTGTCTGCTCCTCCTGGGAGGGCTGGCCGGCCAGACAGGAAGAAAGCTCTGCTGAGTGCCGAGAGGAGCTGAGAGCTACGTGACCTGCCGTCACCCCGACCGGCCTGCCTAGCGCTCTGCCACAAACAGCCCGGGAGGTCCTGCAGTGATGGCTTCAATTACTCAGAGGATTTCATTGGAGTTACCTGAGCTGATGAATCAGAGCAGCAGACTGAAAGGGCCGGCCAGTCAGGAGGGAGTACGGTGGTGTCGGTCTGTTGGAAATGTAGAAACAGATAAATATCAGAATAACCAGAAGACCTTGTAATAAATGATTTTTTCTCTATTACACAGAATCATAAGACAAACTGGAACTGGCCATTTTCAGCTGCTCGGGCATTATTAGAGCTGATAGAAATTGTTCAAGTAGAAATCTTATTGGAAACGCACACAAAACAAATGTATTATGATTAGCTCTTCTAAGAAAGTGTGGTCCCAGACCTCCAGTCTAGTCAGGTCAATTTTATTTATATAGCCTAATATCACAAATTTGTTCCATGAGGCTTAACAATCTCTACAGCATAAACCACCCTCTGTCCTCAGACCCTTGATTCAGATGAAGAAAAATTCCCATAAAAAAACTTCTAACGGGAACAAAAAAGAAGAACCTATCAACCTCAGTGTGTGAGACAGATCTGTTTTTCAGTAACATATACTCACTCTTACCTGAAAAGATGTGCGAGCATTGTTTTTACAAATGAAGCTGTAGTAAATTCACACATCTGTGCACCTCTCTGCACTAGATCTGAACGCGCTTCTATTTTGGTTGTGTTGAAGCCTTTGTTTAAACAACCAGGTGGAGATAAAGCAGTTAAACAGAAAACACAGAGCACACACCTCCATCCACCACCTGTCGACGCTTTGATTTATGTTTCACTGAGAAACAGAGCTGTTGTCTTAGTGGAGAAACAGAAGGAGATAAAGGTCATGGTGGTGCAGATCTCAGGGCGGTGCAGATCTCAGGGTGGTGCAGAGTGCTGGGTGTTAACTGGAGTTTAGCTGTTGCATCTCCTGACCGCTGCCTGAACCTCAGAGTGAAACAGAGAGATAAAGACAGAACTGGGTGGAGGATAGACATAGAACTGGTGTAGTAGTTGACGATGGCTGTTGGTTTGCCTACCACCCACGTATAACCAAGTGGCTGTGGCTAAGGAGGTAGAGCGGGGCGTCCACCAATCGGAAGATCAGCAGTTCGATCCCTGGCTCCTCTGGTCTGCATGTTGAAGTATTCCTGGGCAAGATACTGAGCCCCAAATTGCTCCCGTTTCTATTTGGAATACACTTACATGTGTTTTATGCCTTTAATTATTTTTTCTTTTTTGTGAACAGTTAAACCTTAAATTAAAATGTAAGGTCACCACTTGCTGTGTTTTTTTATTGTCTGTTTCTCAGTGTTTGAAAATAAAAAAAGATCTTATGCAGGCCTTAAATACGAAAGTATTCGTTGAAAATGTCTTATTACATACCTGTGTTTTTAAAATAGTTTTTCAAAAAGCCAAAGTGTACAATTTAAGGTGTGTGCCTGTTGACTTTCTACTCATTCAAAATGAAAGTATATAAAAAACAGTACTTTTTCTTATCAGATCATCGGGGGAAAAGGTTCTTAATCGGGAAGTGATGTCATGAATCACAGCTGGACGTGTTTCGTCATGTGCCAGATGTGTGATGAAGGTTGAGGATGGAAACACAAAGCTGAATTCATATGGCAGGTCTTAAAACTGAAAGATGTGTTTGCGTGACTTGTCTGCTTCTCAACATGTCTTTCCCTTTAACACAAGAATGGCTTCAGTTTAAACTCATATCTCAAACCATTAAGGAGTGAAAGTGTATTTTAAAGAAATGTTGCTCATTATTGTGTCGGAGTGACTTCCAGATTTCGTAGCAGAACTGTTAACAATAGCTTCCCATGTTTGGACCTAGTGCAGTGTGCTGTTAAAGCTCTGCAGTGTGCTGTTAAAGCTCTGCAGTGTGCTGACAGAGCTACACACCCGCTGGATAATCAATAAGATGGAGTGTCCTCTGTAATGTCAAGTAGAGCGAGCGAGAGCGAGAGAGAGAGAGTCCTGATGGATGCAGGCTGAACATGGCTGCTGATAGAAGCAGTCAGCTCACTGTTCACGTCCTAAATTACAGCCAGAGGTGAACAAATCGGCTGCCGTGGCAGTTAGGTTTTCTGTGAGCCATTAAAACAGTTCCAGCATTTTTTCACTTAAGACACCTTTCTGTTTTCATTTTGCTGCCTTCATTCCATCATTGACAGTAGCAAGAGAACGGAAACCTTTCGTTAAAAAAAGATTACAGGCATCTCAGTTCACCTTCGCACTTATAACAATGTTTAGGACAGAAATCTGTTGATTTTAATGCAGTCGTCTGATTGGCAGATTGGCTCGTTTCCCTGCTGAGCTTTCGTTTAGAGACACAAATTTGCACCGCTGATCAACAGCAAACTCTCCTGACAGAGCTGACCTTTGAGGAAACTGAATCCAAAATGGATGAAGCTTTTATATGCGCTGTGTAGCTTCATTCAGGTTTATACAACTGTGCTTTGTTGGCGTATAAACTGCTCCACTGAGAGGCAGTACGTCAGGAGACCTCTTTTTAATATACTGTATTATCTGACTGTTGTGGTCGGCCAGCGCTAGCTTGTTAGCAGCTAGCTAGCATGTTACAGGTTAGCCCACCTGCCACAGTAGCATCTCATCTAGCTGTGAGCAGTCATTGTCACTAAGGTTTACACCAGCGCTTATTTCTTAATAAAACACAAACTAATTTTGCTTTGCCACCCTCTTGTCTGACTTTGCATTGAACTGGTTTGCCACCATGATATTCCAGTCAGTAAACTTCAGCTAGTTAACATTACTACTACTTAAACAGTTAACTATGACACTGACACTTTACCTGTATGTATACTTTTAATTTCTGTTTTACTACGTGTTTCCATCTCTGTATATATGCATCACTTCACGTTACATATATAGGCCTACGTTTACTACATTGCGGTTTACAGTTTTTCAAAATTAGAAATGTTTTTTATAAGAGAATAGGTCTTGACATGTAAGGAATTTTTCGATTTAGTGTACAACAATAAATACGGTGCAAAAGTCAAGAGACATGAGATAGAATAGAAATATTATCAGAGTAGGAAATATGAGAAAATATAAGAAATATATAAATATCTGTGTTTAAAGTGGAAGAGCTGTACACTCTTGCAGAAATGTGCAAAATATTGATCAGGGGACATGCAACGTTCACAGTAAAAAGTATAAAGAAGATGTGTGTCACTGTACATAAGGTACGATTGCAGAATTGGGGGACAGAGTTGTCTCGCCTCTAGGAGGTAGTAACTGCGCCTAAATGATGTCTGTATAATTGGGACAGCCAACAGGACGGGATCATGGGTGTGATGTTTTGACGCCATGTTAGGGGAAGATTTACAATGTAGCTGATAGCAGTCGAGCTAACTCGAAGAACAGTGGCTGAAAATGTGGAATTGGGAAAACAGTGAGGTCTGGGAGCACCTCACCTTCCGAGCAGAGGACTCATTGAGTGTTTGATATTTTTATATCATGCCATTGTTATTGTTTAGAAAGCACTGCTGGTGCTTGTGTTATATGTCACACAAGAATCTGGCACTGTTGTGTTACATGACACGTCCATCATACCTCTTTTCATTTTTGGATGCTGGGATGCAGTCTGTAATAGTGTTGTTGTTCGCGAACAAATCGTTCAAAAGAACGAATCTGTTCAGGGCTTGACGCTAACTTTTTTCCCAAGGAGCACATGTGCTCCTAAGTTGAAAAAGTAAGGAGCGCACAAAGACCTTAGGGGCACAATGTAAATTGATCAAATAATGTGTTTTCCGTAATAAACGTGATGCAAATAGATATTTACAAGCAAAATTATTTAATGAATTTGTATACAAAATGTACAGAAAGGTAAAATCATCAAGTTTTGAAAAAGTATTGCAATTTAATTTTGTCTTTAATGTTATTATCTTATATATATTATCTTTGCAATATGATTATCTTATATAATGTTATTACTATCCTAAAACATTCTCCAGGTCCTCTGAAACTCTGCAGAACTTAGCCTCTTTCACACAGAGCGCCCTTTGCGGCACACACCGTGGGGTAGGGCGCAGAGGACAGGATTTGGGGGAGTACAGGCTCGTTCAGGAGCTACAGCTCCATGGTGACCGCTTTCGGGTCTACTTCAGGCTCTTCTCTGCTATTGGACGCGCGGCGCCGTGGTGTCGTCACA
The DNA here is from genome assembly GCF_006386435.1 of Epinephelus moara. Classification (NCBI taxonomy): domain Eukaryota; kingdom Metazoa; phylum Chordata; class Actinopteri; order Perciformes; family Serranidae; genus Epinephelus; species Epinephelus moara. The sequence goes on along the minus strand of NC_065525.1, from coordinate 39,095,971 downwards.
GCGCGTTGCGGTGAAATTAAAAAAATTTCAATTCGAGCGCAGGCTGGCGGCGCGCGCCGCTCAGCGGCAGGGTGGTGCGCTTTGCGCGCTCTGTGTGAAAAGGGCTTTATTTCCACCCTGCCCAGCAGCGGTACCGTGGCGAACGGTCCCTAAAGGCCTCTACACATGATCAGCTGTAAAACAGCTTTGCGCTGGCTGTCCCATTGTTTGTCTATGGAGAGGGCAGCAACGCCTGACTAAGCGGCACCACAACCCTTGGTGTTGCGCACGATATTCATTGTGCCGACAGTGGCTTGGAAAACTGCCCATAACCGTGTCACACGGAGAAGAGGGAAGAGGGAAGGCGGCTGGAGTTCCTCCAACATTTGTGGTTAGATTATCATATTTTTTTATTGACAAAAATATAGGCTGCTTCAGCTGATTTTTTTTATGCGCACATGTGCCCCTAAATATTTTTTATAGTTCGCACACACCTATTTTTAGTCACAAATGCGAGTGAAACGCTCGCACTGTCGAGCCCTGCTGTTGAGTGAATGTACTGAACTGAATCACTTCCGGAACTGATTCGTTCATTTCTCAGTTCAGTTGAGCTCAGCAGCAAGCGTGCAAGCTGGTAGTGGGACTGCCAATTCGGTCCGTGCGAACAATGAATCACTTGCGAGTCGCGAGGCAGCGCGGGTACAGGGAGGGACTGCCTACCGCATGACAAATCACTCGGTGAATTAATCACTTGGTCAACGACGTAACCCCGACCCGTGAGTGATTCAGATCATTTCTTCTCAGTGATACACTTTCACAGGGACCATTTTCTCCAAGCTAACAACTAATGTAGCCAGGAGTCAAGCCACATGAACACAATCCAGTGTTTCCCATTAATTAACGAAACTATGGCAGCCCGCCATAGTTTAATTTGACCCGCCATAGTTTCTAAATAAAAGATTTAGGCTGCCGAAAGTATTGACTTCTCATGATATAAATAATATCTCGAACGCCGTAGTGTTTTGTGCCGATGTGCTCAGGCTGTCAGATCCAGTGCTCGACAGTGCGAGCGTTTCACTCGACTAAAAAAAACGTGTGTGCGAACTGTAAAAAATATTTAGGGGCACATGTGCGCATAAAAGAAAATCAGCCGAAGCAGCCTATATTTTTGTCAATAAAAAAATATGATAATCTAACTGCAAATGTTGGAGGAACTCCAGCCGCCTTCCCTCTTCCCTCTTCCCCATGTGACACGGTTATGGGCGGTTTTCCAAGCCACTGTCGGCATAATCAATATAAGTCCCACTGTCGGCTGGGTGGAAATAAGTCAAAGGGCTCTAGTTTCCCGGCGCAGCGCAGGGTGGAGAACCCCACGCAGAGCTAGTTTCGAGCAGCGCAACCCGAGGCACGCTCAGTTTGGTAGTTTGGCAGACCAAGGTGCGCTGAGATGGGTGTGGTGGCACAGCAGGGGGAGGTGTTGACAGATCCAGCTTGGCGCAGTAACAGTTTCGTGCCAAAAGGCTTCGCCGAAGGTGCGCTAAAAGCTCGCCATCTGAAACCAGGTCTACTGTCAGCGCAGGGGGAGCGCAGCCGGTGTAAGCCGAAGTTTGGCTGACCGGCGGACAGTGCGCACACATCACCAAAACCTCACAGGCAGGTTTCCAGAATATCAGGCACATTAACGATGCAATAAATACCCAAAAAAACACTGTTCAATGCAACTATCTGCAATCAGCACATAAATGTATCTCTATATCGACTGTCCCGTCACATCTGATGTCAGATCAAAGGGGGTTGGCACTGTTTGGCACGTTTGGCACGCGTAATGGAAACCCAACCTGATTTGATTAAACAGCCACAGCATCAGATAGGGAGTATATATTCAGCATCTGTCATCTTAGAAAATGCAAAAGAAAAGAAACAGAGTGAGACTGCGAGAGAGAGCGCGCGCACGAGAGAAACGCAACATTGATTTACAATTGTGGTGACCTCCTCCCAGGCTACCTTTGCATCATCAGCCCGTGGAGGTCTGCTCGCAGTTCCGTATATTCGGACACTGCGAGCTTGGACCTCCCGGACCAAAACATCAGTTTCCTCCTGGGAGAAGTTTGCCTGACGCTGCTGCCATGGCGAATTGAGTAAACTCTCATTACACCTTCGCGCGGCGCATTTAAGGGCGAGGAGAGGGGCTCATTTGATTGGTGTGATGTGTGTAAAACCCACTCCACGCCTTCTCTCCTCCCTCTTTCCAACTTGCGGCGGTAGGAGGGACGGAGGTGGGACAGACGAGTAGCTGCGCCAGGCGCACGGTGTGCCAAACTTGCAAAATCCGCCTGGCCACACCCAGTTGGTGAAGTGGCGGACCTCCGGGGAAGCCTGCTCCGTTCTCCCCGCAGTTAGGGACCGTTCGCCACGGTACTGCTGCTGGGCAGGGTGGAAATAAGTCCTGCAGAGTTACAGAGGACCTGGAGAATGTTTTAGGATAGTAATAACATTATATAAGATAATAATATTACAAAGTTAATATAAGATAATAACATTAAAGACAACATTAAATTGCAATACTTTTTCAAAACTTGATGATTTAGCTTTCTGTACATTTTGTATACAAATTTATTTCAAAGGGCAGACGCAGCAGCAGCTCAACAGTGTATCAGTTCAGTGAGTCGGACTACGCAGTACACAGTCAGGGCTGCTCCTGCCAAGCACTGAACAATTCGGTGAACGAATCTTTTGAACGAATCTTTTTAATGAACTGATTCTAGTGATTTAATAACATCTAAAGAACTGCTTTGCCCATCACTAGTCTGTAATGAGTGTCATGACACTATGGTTGTTTGGTTTTGTGTAAAAAATAAAGTGAAGAGCATAAAGAGTGGACTTTGTAACGGCCTTATGGTGCAGTCTCTTTGTAAAAAGGGCTGCAGTGATACCAGACCTTTCTCAAGCACAGGGCTGTAGAGATAGATCTGGCTACGTGACACTGCCTTGTGGGTGACACTGACTTCCACAGTGGGTCACCTGGCTTGAAGCCATCAGTAGAATCGAGCCTCAAATTATTGACCTCTCTTTAATACTGTGTGATAAATATTATTTCAGCAGTTATGAGTAATGTCAATAGGCCAATTACAATAGATAAATCTTGATGATTATCAGCAGGCTACACTCTATTGTTAATGTATAAATATTTAATTTTATTTATCACTTAATGGGTTGATAAAAACACAGATGAAAAAAGAAGCAGTGTAACACCCGTTAATCTTTAAACCCTACTGGCGTATTTTCACAGGTTTCAAGGGCGCGTGACTGCTGAAACTCACTTGACACACTGACAACCGCGATTACATTTAAATGGGGCTGTTGTGGACCCTGCAGCTATTTTGCGTGAGCAGGTCAACAGCAGATCGAGACACAGAGGACGAGACTCCGCAGCAGTTTCATGGTCTGGTTTCTCTTTCCAGGCAGCACTCAAACGCTCCAGGCTTCTTTATATTAGAGATCTCATTGTGTTGCTGGTGCAGTTTGTGGGTGGCTGTTTTTTTATGCCAGCCAAGGACTCACATTTCATGGCGTCGGAGTTGGAGTATCAGTTTGAAGAGGTTAAAGACGTGATGAGCATGTGACACACTGCTCAGATTCAACATGACATTTATTTTTAACCCTGACCAGCGATGATGTGTGTCGGCTGTCTCTCTGGAAATCTCTAAAAGACATTTCATATTATTTGTAGCCCTCACCTGTACTTTATTCTAAGCTTTCCAGTAAACGTTCTTATCAGATATTTGCCTTCATGTGCTGAAACAGGATGCGGGTGTTTCCACCACTGGCAGCTGCATGACAAAGGCTGCAGGTGAAGGGTGTTTTTTATCTTGAGAAAACCAAAATCCACAAAATAGAGGATGTCCCCTTTTATGTAGAGAGTGAGAGACTTGATTCAGAGGCTCAGGTGTAGCGGTTTAACTTTCACTTCCTTCACGTCTCATTGGTAAATGAATGCACGTCAGTGCTGCAGAGCAGTGACTGAAGAAGGCCTTTGCTGTGTCCCAGCTGGTTGTGATTTACCAACAGCAGGATGGTGAAGGCAGATGCTTCAGTGTAACTGCCAGTTTCAACCCTATTAGCTTCTGTTTGCTTTCAGTGAGCTCCTATGTATGTATACCAGGGGTGTGGTAATATTTCAACCATCATCTGACTGACAGCGACTGACGTCACCAGAGCAAAATCAAACAAACGTCAGAGTTGGGATTTACCCGTGGGTTTGCAGATGGAGTCTGACCCTGTGGTTCTGCTGGAGGAGCATCTGCGGATAAATTATCCACAAAGAGAGTTCAGTGGGAAGACACTACATCCCATATCTGTGGTATTCTTTTATTATTTATAAGATCTCTCCACTGCCAGTAAGATGTACAGACAAGCTCATTGTGTAAAGAAAATGGTGAATTTTAAAGTGAAGTTTGATGATGTTTGTGAAAGCAGGAAGCAACGGAACAGGACTGAATACTTTTCTACACAACAGATTATACTTTCACATGTACTTCAACATGAGTGAATGTGATCTTCAGTGTGGAGTTTTGGTAGTGTTTTTTTACTGACTTAGTTACATGAGTGCTGCACGATTTATTTTATTGTTATTGTTTTTTATTACAGTCGCTGTAGGGTTGAAAGTAGAGTTGCAGATAGGGCTGTCACATTCTGGTCAGTTTGTCAATTGGTTGGTTGATTGGTTGGTTGATATGCTCCTGTGTGACCAAATTCTCCTTGGTCAAACAATCGCTGGTGTTACTTTAAGGACGCATTCACACTGGCGCTATTTGATCTGCTTTCGACGAACCCTGGTCTGCTTCCAGAGATAGTTCGGTTCGTTTGGAGTGTTGTGAACGCTCATTCGAATGCATCATGCAGACCAAACAAGCGAACCCTGGTCCGCTTGAAAACTGGGGGTCTCGGTTCACTTGCAAGTGAACCCTGGCGCAGTTCACTTACAGTGGGAAATGCAAACGGACTATCCAGCAAACCGAAGAGAGGAAGTGAACCAAAGAGAGGAAGTGACGTAGAGTGCAGTGTATTTTGGTGTTTTTGTGGTGACCAAGCTGGCTGAAGGGGATGGATTTCCGTTTTCAGTCCTGGCCAATCAATGAGCCAGGTTTTCTTCTTCCTCATATTTTTTTTCTTCCTGGTCAGTGGTCATTTCGGGCAATACCGCCCCCAAACAAGCAGCTGTTGTTACTGCGTGAGGTTGTCCAGGTGGTTTGGTCCGCCTTAAAAAGTGCATACTGAAAGTGAACCGAATCAAATGAAGGTGTGAAATTTTTCAGCATTCCCCGCCCAATCAAAACGAGTCCCCTGGACTATCCTGGTGTGAATGTGCCCTAAGGCTGTTGTGTCCAACAAAATGTTTGTTTTGCCAGCTGAAAACAGCAGCTGTTGTTGTTACGCACTTGCAGATGTCTTCTGTGATGGTTGGTCTTTGTGGTATTTGTCCGGCCCCTTCTCCTCTGTGATAGGACAGCTAATGACAGTGGCAAGCACAGTGTTTTACCCAAACTAAAAAAAAAAATCAACAAATTTTCAATTGGAAAATGGAGAAATAATCACAGACGACATTTAGAGTCAGAATTTATCACTATGGATTTATTTTAATATGTCTCCAAAAAGACAGCACAGTTCAAGGCTGGATTACAAATCTTCTGATAATAATACGATCACACTGGAGCCCTTGTTGGGGCAGCACGATGGTTAATGTTAGCTACTGGGCTATAAATAGTAAGCATCTCTCACATGCAGTGTTCTAGAGATATTTAACATTAATAACATTATGTTTCGTCAACCCCACAGTTATCTTTCATTGTTATCGACTGGTTAAAGTGTAGGTAGAATATCAGTCGGACAAAATTTTCTTTGGGTAATTACAGCTTTACGATGTGATACTATATATTATAGAGTTTAATAGTTGTAAGAAGTATTAAAAATCACTGTGCAGTGTTTTGGTGTCTAATAAGCCCTCTAACTGAATGAGTTGCTCAAATCTTTCTGTGTCATATTTCTTAAAACCCACCAGCGCAGCCCCTTTCTGTTGTTTTAACAGACATTCACTCAGTTTTAATGCATACTGTTAATTCAAACTGTACTTTCCGTGTCTGTGTAGCCATGTTCGTGAGCGTGTCTGTGATGTAAATTTTCTGGTATGGATTTGCAGTCTAAAATTTATGACCACACGGACCATATGTGCTGACTGTATGAATACGTCTGTGTGCGCAGCGACCCAGAACATAAAGAACATAAGAGCATTCATGTTATATCAGGACCTTTAATTAGCCCAAGGCTGAGCAGCAGCACATCACTACAGAGAAGGAGCTTTTAATTCTTCGGGAGCTGAGCAGAGGTTGAACTTCTCAATCAGTGGAGTTGCAGTTATCGGTAATGACGGTGTTGAAAGCAGGTTTTTTCCTGAAAGGTCTGGCTGATCAGCAGTTTGACAACCGACTGAATCAGAGGCTCTGAATCTCTGCTGCACTTCAACACGCAGAACATGGTGGTACGTTTCCAACCTGAAATCAGTTTTCATGAATTATGAATAGAAATTGCTCTGCTGTCTTTGCTTAGGCGTACTCATGCATTCAAAATCACCACTTTCTGCTTGCAGTTGAGCTCATATTTTCTTTCACTTTCTGCAAATGAATGTTAGTACTTTAAGATTTTTAAGATTTAAGAGTCAGTGTGCCTGTTCTCTGTCTGTGCTCAGTCAGATTGTAGTTATTCTTGAGGTTTGTGTGTTTCGCAGTGAGGCCAGAATCAGACACACAGTGACCAGTAACTACCAGTGTGAATGTGGCTTTGCATAATAGAGATCAGATTGATTTTCAAACAGGAAGACAGCTGAGAGAGAGACAGGACAGATGTGACAAGGACTCGCTCCTCTACAGACAGATAATTTCCTCCTCAGGGAATAATTAAATCAGAAAACACAGCGTGGCCAGCAGCTCTGTCTGCAGCTCTTGTTATCCAAACTCAAAGCCCTAAAGGGTCTGACACTCACTTCAGACACAATGAATTTCACAGAGAAGAGTGTAAATACATATTTTATATTGGCTCTGAGTTACACTGGATGATGCTTTGATGGAGTCTAAATGGGTTTGCAGGCTTTTAAACTTTACCTTTGAGACATCTTCAGTTTCCCAGTTGCAGTTGTTTTTATCAGTGAAATGGTCAGATTTATGATGGTGCTGTTGGCTGAGTCTTGTTATTTTTATATTTGTCTTTTTGTCCCAGTAAAAGACTAAACCAATAATGGCGTTTGGTCAGTGTTATTTTTCAGTTGAAGCATGTAGCAGGATGATAAATGGGTCATTAAAACATTCTGCGTAGATGTGATGTAAAAACTGTTTCCTGTTCAAACCCTCTGTTTGCACTTACAAAGTGATGAAGGTGTGGCCGTGATTACAGTGTCATGCCTGATAGTGCACTTCATCTACTGTGTTGATGCTGCAATAGTCAACATTCTACTGTAAGTTAATTATCATGGGCTTTCACTAACAGTTGTCAGTGTCAATCAATCTTTGTGGATTAATTGATTGTTTTAGTCCAGAAAATGTAAAATGTGGAAATAATAGGGCAGTCAGTGATATGCTCTTGTCTGACCAAATTCTCATCAGTCAGACATTCACTGGTGTTACTTAGGGCTGGGCGGTATGACAAAATTTTCATATCACGGTTTTAAGAAAAAATCACGGTATTTCACGGTATTTTGCTCAGGTTCGGCCAACTTGACATTAGGGTTGTGCCGATGGGCGATCGGATCGCCCATCAGCAATAGAAGGGTTGTTTCACGATGTCTTTTTTAAATGACGATGCAATCGCGAGGTGTGAGGGTTGTTTCACGATGTCTTTTTTAAATGACGATGCAATCGCGAGGTGTGGGGGGGAGACAGCGCATGTGTGGAGCATGCTGACGAGATCGAGGCTGAACGAGGCTGAGTGAGAGGAGACAGAGGAAGGCTGCTCAGTGAGAGAGCGGAGGGTGGGGGGGATCAACGCCTCCGCCCGCTCGACACAAGCATACTCGGGCGTACTATAAGCGGAGCGGACTCCGCGAGGAATGTCTGCAGTCATTCGGGCTTTTCATAGTCCTAACAACACAATGTTAGGAGAAATTGAAAAGATATGCCGTCTATGTAAAGTCAACTTGCTCATTAAGGAGCCATTACTTGTTGAAGAGTTTTATAAAGCTGCTCAAATGCCAAAGAGAGGCTATAAGTGAACGTTTCAGCAGCAACGAGTAATGACCCCCCGCCCCCTCTACAAGTTTACTGTACTGTTAGTCATCTACTCGCATTCAAATGTCCGCCACAGACATTTACACAATGTCATGGATAAACATGGGTAAATGCATGTAAAAAAATCATCACATATCACCTCTGATAATGGTTTGTTCATTTAAAAACACATTGTGCTCGTTTAGCACACTATTTCATGTAGGTTTTATCTGTTGGAGGGTCGCGTAGGGGAGCGTAGCGCGACAGAAATAGAAGAGCCGCCTAAAATAGAGAGTTGTCGCGCGACAGACAGGGGTTGTCGCGAGCAGTCACTGGTGCGCGTGCGGGTGTGTGCGCACCGGGGTGAAACTCCGCCGTGCGCGATACAGAGGGCAGAGGAGAATTGTAAACGGCGGTGCGCCGCTGCTAGTTGCATATAGAGGAAACACTGCTCTTTTTGGTATGAGTTCTTCTGGGTCATCGTGTACAGTTGCTTTCCTTTCAGGACTCTCTCCGGCACCCATTCTCGCCTCTAAACTTTTCTATGCTCTCACTCTCACCCGCTCAAGCGTGCCTGTGGTGTGCAGCGGTGAAATGGGTCCCCGCTGAAACACTTTCCCGCCGCGCACGTTCCGGATGTTGTTTGGGCTATTCACTGGTATTGCGGTATATGAAAAATTCATATCATAACGAAAATAAATACCGGTTTTCGGTACAAACCGGTATACCGCCCAGCCCTAGTGTTACTTTAACTGGGCCTTGTGTCCACCAGTGTTTCTTCACCCAGCTAAAAATGGCACTTGTAGATATCTTATGTGACGATTGGTCTTGGTGGTATTTGTCACACTCCTTCTCCACTGTGATTTGATGGCCATTTAACCACCCCATCACGTCCTTACACTAACCTTCACATGAAATCAATGTACCATTTTTCCCCCAGTAATTAGTATCTAGTTCCTAAAATGTTGAGGCAGAGGGTACTGTGTAGCTCTGGTTGAGGGTGAGAGGCTGTCAGCAAACACTTATCTGTGTGGGTACATGAGACCCTAAAAAAGAGGGTGGATCATGGGGAGTGCCACCAGTTGGTCCAGGAGCTTCACTTTGATGATGGCTGTGTCCAAGCATATTTCAGGATGACTTAGAGACAGTTTGACAACCTGCTGTCTATCATCTTGGCGTACAGCTCTGGGAATCCGGCAACCAATACCACCAGTTTCTCCTCCATTGTTTACCAACTGTAAACTTGTTGTCGTGACCACCACAGAAGGCCCGCCTCTCAAATCATCCACTCAGACAATGGGGAAAAAAGAGATAACGTGGAGCTTTTTTCCAGCTCTGAGTTGAAATATTTTCAACTCGAGGAGTTCAGAGTGCTCCGGCAAAAGCGGCAGGCGCCTAGAGTGCAGAAAAGCAAGGAATGACGCAACGCAAACAACGCAAGCAAAAACCTTCATTCTCTTTAAAAACAATTACAAAAAGATGCCTCCAGCTGCTAAAATGCTTTCTGTGTGGTCAGGGCTTAAAGCATTTTCAACTGTCATTTTTAATTTAAAAAATGGATAAATTATCCCAGACATTCAGTGTCGGATTTTATCACTATGGATTTATTTTACTAACTCTCTAACTCACTGCAGTTCAGGGCTGGATTTAGGGCTGCCACGATTAGTCGACTAATCGATGACTAATCGACTATTAAAATAATCGGTGACTATTTTAGTAGTCGACTAATCGGTTTGAGTCATTTTTCATAGAAAAGCACTATAAAAGTACCCCAAAATACTCTTACTGCAGCTTCTTACGTTCAGATATTGGCAGCTTCCAAACTCTCCCGTGACAGTGAACTAAAACCCTTTGGCGTGAGTACGAAACAAGACATTAGATGACATAATTTTGGGGTTTGGGAGAGACAGACCGACATTTTTCAACATTTTAAGACATTTTTTGATGAAATGATTAGTCGACTAATCGAAGAAATAATCGACAGATTAGTCGACAATGAAAATAATCGTTAGTGGCAGCCCTAGCTGGATTACAAATCTTCTAAAAAGGAATGCAATCAAAATGGCGCCCTTGTTGGAGCTGTATGATGGCTAACATTAGCTTCATAGCTAAAAATAGTCTCTTTTACATGCATCGTTACAGAGATATTTAACATTAGTAACGTTATGTTGTATATGACATCGTTAACCCCGAAGTTAACTTCTGTAGTGTCCAAGATTTTCTTTGGTTGATGACAGCCCTAGAAGGTAACCTATCACATTTTCCCAATGTGACATCTTCAGGGGTCCAAAACCCCAAATATATTGAGTATATGATGTTTTAAACAGGGAAACTTAGCAGATCTGAGAATGAAAGGCAAGTTTGTGTTGCACTTTCTAACAACAAGGCAGTTCACAGTGCTGTAAAGACACAGAGCAGTGCCATTAACAGACAGTAACATGTTTTAAAAGAGTAAAATAAAAGATAAAAAAAGTGCAGTGATACCACTCGATAATATTTTGACTTGTTGACATATTGACGTCATTCTGTGACCCACGGCAACAACAACAAAATAAAAAAGTGCAGAGTTGGAGCAGATCACTAGTTTTCTGTTAGTTTCAGATAGATAGGACATACGAACTGAACACTGCTTCTCCATGTGGAATCCTGACTCTGCGGACAGAAGGCAGACCTGAACCAGACCACCTGAGAGGTCTGCACGCTTCGTAACCACAAACTATTATAAATAAACCAAATCAGTTCTCTGATACACAGGAAGCCAGAGCACAGGTAAGATTTAAACATGAGCAGCTTCAGTCTGAGCACAGACCCTGCAGCTGCTCCTCTCTCAGGTGACATCATGTTGACATCTCGCCATGCTGCTGTGTCACCATCACATTGATTTCCTGGTGTGTTTTGTCGGTAACATGTTAGACTTGTTTTGACTTAGTGTTGGTGAAGCTTTAGTTCAAGGTTAAACTTCATTTGTCCCTCGAGTTAGTACACAAAAACATGTGTTTGCAGCCAACAGTGTTAGAGAAGGTGGTTGTTGAAGCTGTTTTGACTTTAAAAGTATTGTTTGAAGAGAACAGCTGAAGAAATATTTATTTCATGCATTTCAAGTCTCTAAGCTGCCTCCTGCTACTGTGTGTGGATATACATAAGACACCAGCCTCAATTCTTTTGACCATGAGTTTGAAAGCAGATAAACAAATGTCCCAAAATGTTGAACTATTCCTTAAATGCCAGTTCTACATCTGGTTAATGTAGTCCAGATGTTTTATGTTACACTATTTGCCTTGAAAATATATTTTTACTTCAAACTGCGGCCTTCAGACATTTGAAGCCGCATTTAAATCCCTCTCTTCCTCTCACTCTCCTTCGTTTAAGTGTGTAGATGATAACCACACAGACATTTATCACTGGGTATGAAGCCATAAAAGAGGTATTTAGTATTTATGATCCTCTGCACTCTGTAAACCTAAAGAAATCTTCAACATTTCAAACAGAGGAAAGTTTAACAGGCAGCAGACATCATTTGGAGACAGTGGAGAGTAAACATCTAACAGGCAGCTGAAGTAGTGAAAGTGCTTAGTGGATTATGGGATTTACAGCCCACTGATAACAAAAAGGTAGAAGGACTTCAGGGTAGACTGGGGACAGCAGCAGAGAGGCTGGGTCAGTGGTTAGTCCTGGCAGTAGAAGGTGTGGTGACCAACATTCACCCTGTGGTACGAGTTTAACAGCATCATATATGTAAATACATAAATAATGGGTGTAACGGTACACAAAAATCTCAGTTCGGTACGTACCTCGGTACACAAGTCACGGTTCGGTTTTTTTCGGTACAGTAATGAAAAAAATAGACAACTATTAAATATCTTTTACTTATTGGTAACCTTA
>NC_065525.1:38981073-39083334 GCF_006386435.1 Epinephelus moara | reverse complement strand
TCACTCAATTATGTCCATCGGGGAACTAGATATTTTAAATGGTTCGGCTCGCAAAAACGGAATTAAAATAAAACAAAATAAAATAAAAATAATATCCTGCGCCCAATAATTCGGTACAGGGTCGTGCCGAACTGAAAGTCGCGTACCGAACGGTTCGACACAAATACATGTACCGTTACGGCCCTAATAAATAAACAAAAATTAAAGACTACAGTTCTTATATTAAGAGGACAAAAAATGGCTTGATAAATACAGGAGAAAAAAAATGAGGTAGGAGGTCCCAACCTCTGCATTTCTTTATTTATTACAGCATTTATTTAATCTATGTTTATTCTTATTTATTAATACTTAATTTTTCGTCTTCCACACTTTTGGCTCCTGGGATCAGACATGTTTTTGTTCAGCTCAACATGACTTCCAAGCCGATGGTCTAGACGTGATGCAGTGTTGGTTTAAACCCTGACCTTTGACCTCTACTAGAGCAGAGCTGCTGGACAGCAGCCCCAGGGCAAAGTGTGACCTTTGACCTGCAGTGACAAGAGTGTCTTCACTATAGTTAATCATTTTGGGAAATACGCTTTGATGTTCTGCCACTGAATTAGATTTAGATTAAACTGATACCACTCTGATCTCCGTGGGGAAAATCTGACTCTACAGACAGCAGCTGGTTAGCTTAGCTTAGCATCAAGACTGGAAACAGGGGGAAACAGTTAGCCTGGCTCCTACCAGCCCCTCTGAAGCTCTCTGGGCAGCACATTACCTCTTGTTTATTTAATCTGGACAAAACCTGAGGTGTAAAAATGACAACTCTTTGTTTTACTGGAGGTCATGTCCTGGACTGTCAAGTGGCTGCAGACAGTAACTTCCTGGTCTCTCCGCTGGTTGCCTGGCAACTGGTCCCAGCTGAGAAATAGTTGATTTAAAAATGGTTTAACAGGGTGTCTGCAAGTCCCTAAAAAGTCTTAAAATGTCTTAGAAGACATTAAATAGTCTTAAATTGGAATTTGTTAGGTCGTTTCTGCCACACACATTTGATCTAAATTTCATTTATCTTTATTTATTTTATTTTATCAAATAAGTTGAGTTCTTTTGCATCAAAGTCCACATTTCTGTGGAAGTTAAGCATGATACCTATAGACACCCTGTTGAAGTGAACTGTTTTGTGTGGTGAACTTTGGATGGTACTGAAGGCAGTGCCGTTGTCAGTCTTAAGTAAAGTAGGATCAGGTCTATATTCAGCAGGGGAGCAGCTCCACTTGGCTCTGCTGTGACTTCTCCATCTTCTCCATCTCCCTGCATCTCTTTCTCAGACTAAAGCTTGGCGTGTTCATACTGACAGAAAGCATCCAAAAAAATATGTTCTCATTGTTGGATTTGATTACTTCCTTGCAAATAGTTACAATTTTGGCACAACTTTTGCAACTTTTGCACAATTTGGTGTATAGATTGCCTGTTTTTTTGCCGATGGTTTATTCACCAAAGTCACACCATTTGTTGTCTTTTATACAAACACAAACAACAGGCAAAGATAGTGTGTGTTCCACTTAGGGGGGAGATGGTTTCCAAGAGGAATCCATGTGGGAATAATCCTGCTGAGTCGTAGTGATGGGGTTATAGTGTAGGTCCATAGCAAATGATGATATATTTCCCTGCTGAGTGGTGAGAAGATGTGTGCTCCTGTATGACAGCAGAGATTAGAAACTCACAGACGCCTTTTGTTCTCTTATTGAAACTGTGATCGTCCTGCAGAGCATCACTAAACAAACAGACAGACTCAGTTAGCGCTCAGTGTTTGACAGCAGGTCAAATATCTGAGTAAGGATGATTTATTTGTTTCTCATATACAGAAATAATAAAGTGTATCTCTGTTCAGTGGAATCTGACTGGTTTATACTGTGAGCTGGCTGCAGGTGAAGATAGTAGCTGCACATTCACTACTTTAACAGCACCTCAAAATAAGTAGGTGTTAATTGTGTCGGAGGTTCCGTCAATTTGTGAGGTGGTGTAAACTGTTTCTGTATTTAAATTTAATCGTCTTTTGAGTAGTTGTGATTTGTTTTGTCTCAGACGGCAAAAGTTCCTTTTTGTAGAAAAATGGTCAGTGGATGTTTAATATTTAATACTATGTATGATTGACAGTTTCAACATGTGTATAAAGTTCTGACATCTGTGTTTCAAGGTTTTTGTATCTCACATACTCAACATATCTCTACACTGTGCAGTGAGATGTTTTGTCTGCCAGAACTGTGGCATAATGAATACAAAAATACAATATGTACAACAATGATAAGATGATATGCGTTGTGTCTAAACAATTCCAATAAGTTTATTCCAAATGAGAAGGAAAAAAGTATACTTGTCTGCATCACTTGGGTTTGGTTCATAACTATTGCAGATCACTGATCAGATACCTGAGTTTTAGTACGACACCAACATGTTCCTTTTATGTAACACCAAATACCAAAGGAACATTTTAGAAGCGGAACTTCTCAAATGCTTAACATTGTCTTAACACAAGTGTTTGTACAATAAAGTAGTACCAGTATATTCTAATAGTCTCATTAATGACTGAAATCAGAAAGCATCTTGTCAATGAGTAATCAAACAAGATAACAAATCTGACATTTGATGTCAGCGTCAGCACTTCATAGTTTTCAATTGTCTGTGCTACTGACACATTCTTGTTTGGTACCAATGAATTTAGATCTCAGCCATGACTCCACACTTATTTAGGAGCTCAGCAGCTGACGGGCTCTTCTGGATGAGTTTTTTATCAGCAGTGATAGTAAATTTGTTATCTCATAATACTATAACATTAAGTGGCTTCTTGTCATCACTAACGTGCCCTTGTTTATGTGCTGAACAGTTCTCATGCCGTACATTTTTTATGCTGAGTGAGCGCATTGTGGTGAGGAAACCTGCCATACGGATATTTGTTGGGTTGAATGTGATGAAACTCAGACTGAAAATGGCTGTTAAAGGTCATCAGACTCAGTCCAGTGAACGTCTGTTTGATTCTTTTGTTACCTTCTCTGATGTGGTTCACAGGTTTCTGAGCTTGTTCGTATTCTTTTTGTGGCTTTCCTGATTTTATTTGCACATAATAGTAATGCCGTAGACCTGCAATAGAAAACCTAAACTACAGTTTTTGGATATTTTTTTGTGACTTCAGGTGCACAGTTGCACATTACACAAAAGTAATAAAATACAGTATTCTAGATAAAGTTTCCTGTAGCTTTTCAGAGTTAGATCTGTAATGATTATTTTCATTATTGATTAATTTATCCTCATTTGCTTTATTAAAAACTTGCTTAAAAAAAGCAAAAATAACCAACTAATTGGTTTCCTTTTAAATTTCCTACAGTGACCAGGCTCCTTTTGCTACTTTTACCACCTAATATTTTGCTTTTCGGGGTATTTGATGCATTGCTGTGAGGTGTGTGTGTGTGTGTGTGTGTGTGTGTGAGAGACTATAATAATAACATGAATAAGGCTCAGGTGATCACAAATTGACAGTAGCGTTTTATTTTCTGTGGTTAAGTTATGTTAGTTTTGCTCCAAAAAATAAACACAGCAAATAAAATGCTGCACCCAGCTTGTGAAAGTCTAATCAGCCTTCATATTGATTTACATTCTCTGCTGATTTTCAACAAGCTCTGTGTCACTGCAGTGTGGGCAGTTTATGCAGAGTGTCCGTCTTCCTCCACACTCATCCACCAGCAGGTGTCTCGGGGTTTCACATCATCCTGCGGACTTTTGCTAGCTGAGTGGGGAGCTCCAGGTGCTGAGCTTTATTGATTTGCATTTAATGCTACTGCCCACATTGCAACGACACAGAGCTGGTTGAAAACGTGCATAATTAGCAATAATTAATGTACATTCTTTAGGAGCCCTCATCTCAACTAGCAGTCATATTGATTAACGTTAATCTGTGTTGATACTGATTTATGCATTGATGTTGTGCTATGGCGGTAGACGAGTTTGGTTTTTCAACAGTGGCGGAGTTTTTGTCCCAAACTTTGGACACTTTGGCATTTTCTCTGGCCTGTCTCTTCTCTTCTCCCTCCGCTATTTTCTTTCTCTTCCTTCATTTTGCAGTCTGCCCCATCAAATCATGTCTATTTTAAGCATAGATGCACAATTTTGAGGTGCCTTCTTCACGAAACACCTGTCCACAGTGTGAGCCTATTGTGCCACAGTAATGATCATCTGCGTGAAACAAAATTAGAAAGTTACAAATTTAGAATCTTTTACTGTTTTGTCTGCTGGATAACTGTCTTATCCCTAAAAATCTGTGATGTTGACATTGTGGTCAGCTAAACTTGTCCACCACTGAAACTTCAGTCGTAGATACTCTTCGGTACAAGTTTAAATAGAAGCAGTTTTACACAGAGCCGGTTTACCAGCAGTCCACACAGAGCCGGAGCAGCAGCAGTCACTCAGCTGCAGCTGGCATCCTCCCAGCCTCCTCTCCCTGCTCCTGCAGCGCAGCTCTGCCTGGTGTAAATCATCAGGAGCTCTGACAGCGTGTTAATATCTGGGCGAGGATTCACTCTGCCTGGGACATGTAGTTTATAGCCTGCAGAGTCCAAAGATGCTTGCTGGCTCGTCTGTGTTGAGTTGTGGAACGGTGCAGGCCAAGTTTCCATCAGAGCAGCCCGGATGATTTGTCCTGCTGCCGGGGAGAAGCCTGGCCGGCCGGGCTTGGCGGGACCAGAGCTTCTTCCACTCATTTCCATATAAAGAAGCTCCTCAGTGGCTGACAGCGAGGCAGGCTGCTCAGAGAGGCGGCCGGCCTGTGGAGGTCCTGCCACCACGCCGCTTTTAATTAAGTGTGGCATTAGAGGCAGTAAAGCAGAAAGTCTGATCTGAGAGCAGCTCTGCAGTCTGGATGCCACCAGCTAATCCACTCAGTCATTTTAACACAAGCAGCTTAGGAAGTGGTGTGCGAGTCTGAACACCGGAGGCACAGCGTGGGACGTGTTCATGTTTGCTGCTTCGCAGGCAACACAGATAGCTCACATCCAACTCCTCTTCCCTCCAATAATATTCTAACATTTGCTTGTTTATGTCACTTAAGTGCTAAAATAATTCATTAATGAATCAGCCATGGGGCTGCATTTTATTTTTAACTTAAATGCATAATATTATTAGTCACAAATGAAGAAATCTTGGTTAGAGAACAAGAAAACAATCAGATCAGACTGTACCAACTGTCGGTCAGTTTTCAACACAATGTGCAGGATCTGAAACAATTAGTCTAAATTATTCTTCAGCTATTTTGCTAATTAATTCATCGTTTGTGTCATTTTTCAAACAAAATGCCGGTCATTCAGCTTCTCAAATGTGAGGATTTGCTTCTCTTCTCTGTTTTTCATCACAGTGAATATTATATTTTTTGGTTCGCACTGTCGGTCCCAAAAAAACAAGAGATCCTGGGGAATTGTGATGGACATATTTCACTATTTTTTGATGTTTTCTAACGTAAATAATCAAATGATTAACTGGTAAAATTATTGTGTGGTTTATTGACAAGCCCTACTCTGTCCCTTATGATAGTCTGTGCCAGAACAGTGTTGAATTTCAATAGCCAGCCCAAATCTATTGACAGAAAATTAATCAACAAATTTGATCATTGATTAACTGACTTAACTTTTGTCAAGGTTTTATTTTTCATAAAGTGAATTTGCTGTTTTTCTTTATTTTTACAGAGCTGAAACAATTAGATAAAGGGATACTTTACCCATTCTCAACCAGGTCTCAACCATCTAGGGTTGCAGTGATATACTTGTTTCAAGGAATACCGTGACATAAAAGTTGATGGTTATCATACCGTGTACATTTGCTTATCTAGGTTACCTAAAAAAATTTGCAACTGGACGGAAAATATCCCCTTTATTTTAGTTTAAGTAACCCTTCTGTTTTCATTCCTTTAAGGGTCGTTCTGACTGTTAATAATAAATTGTGTAACACCGTGATAACGTTAAGCCGTAATTCTTTCTGAGATGGTTAACATACCATGAAACTTTCATACCATTGCAACCCTAGAACCATCGCAGTCTGTGCTCATGACACAGGCAAGGAGCTCCGGGAACTGTCGACACGGGGGGGATCCTTAACTGTGTCCATCTGAACACATTCCCCACACCATGGTGACACAGACCTGGTTGAAAATCAGTAATGTATCCTTTAAATCAACACACAAAAAATTAACCTGCAACAAGTTTTTGATAATCAATTAATCGTTTCAGGTTTTTAAGCAAAAATACCCCAAATGTTCTACTACCAGCTTTTAGATCCTAGTCCATTCAAGTGTTGTCTCTTCCTGGCTTTAAAGGCTACTTTACAGTAACATATGTCAGTTTCTTAAATTACCAGACTGTTCTATTATTTCCTTTACCCACTTAGTCGTTCTATTCACATTAATGATGATTATTTATCAAAATTTTATTATGTAAATATTTTGTGGAAGCACCAATAGTCCCTACAATATCTTTCCAATTTCGATGTTGAGGTATCTGGTCAAAGATATTGTAATATTTTATTTTTTCCATATCGTCCAGCCTTAGTTGGTTAAACACGTTATGCTCTTGTACATTATTCTAATCAGTAACTGCTGTTTCATCAACAAAAGATTATTCTATAGTAAAAATAATTCTTCCTTGCACCCTTACAATATTTGAAAAGAATCTCATCCAGTGTAGTTTGGTGTCTGTTTGTCTTTGCTGTGTATTTGTTGAGCATTCTGTTTGTGTTTTCCGTGTCGTTTGTGGTGTGTTGTCAGTGTTTGCTCCATGTTGTCGGTGCGTTCTCTGTGTGTTTTGTTGAAGCATTTGAAGTCGTGTTATTAGCAGCAGGATTAGCACTGCCCCCCTCCTCCTGTCTGACCATCTGGCTTCTCAGCCACTCAGGCGCAGGCGGAGCAGGGTTCAGAGTGTTATTGGCCGGGCTGAGCTGTAAGGGTGTTAAGTAATGCTCCTGCCACATGGGGTCAAAGGTCAACCTACAGGGTCCGAGTTAAAAGGTAAAGCCAGCAAAAATATGACGCTAACACTTAGTTTTATCCTTACTTTAATAAATGTTGAAATGAACTTTGGATGTTTTGTCACAGTCTGAGAGAACGCATCATCAGCATCACTTTGAGTTTCATAAATGGATTTGTTGTGCTTGTAAAACATCCCAGCAGATTCAGAGTCAGATCTTTGTCTCTGTTTGGGCTCGAAGTGGAAATCCCAGTCAGGCCTTAATCTAATCAGCTGTTCGTTGGATGAAAGCCACCCTGTCAAATACATTTCATAACAATTTGTAATATGTTTTCAAATTACGCTGCTGACAGACAAACAGGCTCAGTAACTGCTGGAAACATTTCTTCCTCAGGCGCAGTTATAACAGACAAACTAAAAAAAGATAAGAAAAGCTGTTATTTATGCGACCGGACCAGAATCCATCGAACACAACAGGTTCTTGAGACTCCTGCAGTCCTGTTGAAAAGTTTCAATCAGGTGTCAGTGATGTTGGCGTAATTGTAGGACTGAGGAGGAGCTTGTTATTGTCGGCATGTTGTTGGAGCTGTTGAAGTGAGCACGAGCTGAGCTGCAGGTGTTCATATAAAGAGTACTGATGCAGGTTTTGATGTTCTGAATGAAGTTTCAGTCAACAGTAACTGCTGCGTTTTGCTACCTGAGTTCCATCTGCTGCTATCTTTAATTTTGTGAAGAACCTCAATGAAATAAACTTTCCCACTCACCCACAGTGTCTCTCCTGTAAGATTTTTCTCACTTTGTTTTTTGAATCATAATTCTTATTCTTAGTTTCCGCGATGGAAATAAGAAAACAGTTGAGTTTGTGGCCTGGGCGGGTGATTTTAAATGATGATATTATATGACATATGTCAGGGTTCAACATTAAAGTTTTTTTTTTTTCCTTCACTTGTCCAGTCAGGCAAATAGGTGAAAAATCTACATGTCTGTGGTCAATTTTAACTCACCCTATATAAATTGTTTTATTTATAAGGGCCGCACAATTACGGACAAAATGATAATCACAATTATTTTGATCAATATAGACGTCACTAGGCCTGTCACCATAACAAATTTTGCTGGGTGATTAATTGCGTCAGAAATTATTGCGATAATCGATAATATTGCGTAGTATTGAGCTTTTGAGACCATTTTTATTAATGTTGTAATTTTGCTGTTTTTAGAACATTTTTTAAACTTACATAATGATAATAAAGGCATAATGATGCAAGTGCACCCTTTTAAAGAGAAATAAACATTTATTTAACAAGAATATTTAGGAATGCAAAAAAGACAATTTAAATATCTGAAATAACACGTAAAAATATCGAAATAAAAACAAAAAATAGACTGTCAGTCTCTCACTCAAAAACCAAAACACTCACACAGGGGCCGTGGCGTTTGGTTTAGGAACAAGTTCCATGTCTTTCTCTTACGCTCATCTGTTTTCTTTTTTCTCCGCCTCGTCTCCCCCTCACGATCGCACTGTGTGTGTGTGTAGCCCATAGCCCCGCCTCCCAAACAGAGACAAAGGCACTCGATGACAAGAGCTTTCCCTCCGTTCATTACGCTAATGAACCAACTCACCTGGCTGCCAGACGATGCACGGCAGTGAACACTCTTGTCGTCCAGTCTCTTTGGTGGAGAGAGACGAGGAAAACAAACACGCATGAATATGGCAATTAATCCCTTTTAATTTCCCGTGCAATTAACCGACTTATCGCATATCGCAACAGGCCTAGACATCACGATTACTAATCACGACTATCGATTGTTTTTAGGGTCAAAATATTTTCATTGCACTTTCACATTGAATTAAACAGAGCACAACTTCCACTGGAATGTTGTGTTACATTCCTACGAGTTAACAAATCTTTGCATCAAAATAAGACTTAAATTAAGGTTCTCATTCCCCTGAATTAAGTGCATCACCTATGGATACATATCCACCACTTTATTTTTTTATTTTTTATTTTTTTTACAAAGTCATAGTACCATGACATGCTGCCGCGTCACTGTCATGGATGTCTGATGTCCTGTAGCTGGACAAGGACGCAGGTTCAGTGTTGAATAGATGAATATAATTCTGTGGATAATTTTCTCCTTGGTCTACATTCATCGTTCTGCATATTAAGGGTTTTTTCAGTTGGTTTAACAAGTTAGTTGTGTTGCTTTGTGACACAGACACACGTCTCATGCCTTCTTTGCATAGGATTTGTTCTTGCCTAAATCCGAAATACTTCCAACAATATATGATTTTGGTTAATAATGGATGATTTCCGTTTTGCCTGTCACAACATTCAGGAAAGTTTTTCACCGGCTGCTGCCGCTGTAGGGTGCACACATATTAGGCAGCTCTTCAAAAGTGGATGCTAGCTGTTAGTTTTCAAGCCCTGGATTTGATATGCAGTGGAGATTTCTATTAGAAGAGCACACATTTTTAACATCAATATCACAGCTGATCATGTTCGTGTAATTGTGGGAAGCCCAAATCATGATCGTGGCTAATTTTCAATGCAGCCCTTTATCTGCCATGCAAGCACGATGCTGTTGGCTCTTGGTATGAAACTCCAGCGATGTTTTTCAGAAACTTAATGTGCATCTGGAAAAAGGACTTTTTATTTGCCTTGCTCTCAAACTTGCAGCAAACTGCTTAGTACATAGTTGGAGTTTCAGCCCCATCCTCTGACTTCACTCAACCAAACTCCTGTTTCCAGGTAATTGAAATGCTCACTTGTGTAAAGAAGACTCACTCCTTAGCTACTTCCATCATCAGCTCCACAAAAACTAAAAAAAATACTCAATGCCCAATTTGGCATTTTACTTGCCCTAGTGTCTGTCAAGCTGTAAATTATTAACAATATTAATATGAGAAATCTCCCAGTAGACGTTCAGTCTGTGTAAACTCCTGTGTCGTCTGTTTACTTCATGTGGTGACACTCGGAACCTTAATTAGCATCAGTTTTGAGTCAGTCGGGCTGTAGGTTGTTAACATCACATTCCACCCCCTTCTATCCGCTCCCATGGCTCTGCCAACAGCCCCGTATTGTCAGAGGAGGTCAGGGGTCACGTCCCTCTATTCATATGATAAGTGGCCTAAAGGAGGCTTTAGAGGAGGGGTGCGTCTGCTCCCTCATGCTGCCTGTCACAGAGGACTGCTGGGAAAAAAGCCTCGCAGTGAATGGCTGTGATCCCTCGTCAATACGGTCTTTATGTCAGGAGCAATAAACCTCCTCCACCCACTTTACCAGTCTGTCCCAAGGAGGCACACAACAGGAAGTAACAGAGCAACTCTCTGATCTCAACAAACAGGACTCAAAGCCTCCAGGACACTTTGACTTATCTGCAGCGGTCTGTCTCAGAGGCTTCAGATATACGACTGAAACACATGATCAGGGGTTCCAGCAGTAATCGATTATCAGTCATCACTGATAGCACCCTGAGACCGAGTAGTAAAAATAAGTTTTAAATCAAATGGCAATGCCACAAGGCACATTTTCAGCTCTTGTGAATGGGCTCTGACACACACAGTAAAATGATGGAAGCAATGTCTTCACAATGTCTGTACAGTTTAATAAGTGAAATAAGATCTGGACTTGGACTTTAAGGAAAGACATCTCTGTCCCACCATTCCGCGATGGTACCTTTTATACACAATTACAAAGAAGCATAACAGCGTGAAATCCTCGCCCTGGAGAGGCAGTGTAAAAGAGGCTTCAGAGAAACTTGGTCACTGAGGCGCATGTAAGCATTTGACCTCAAATTGCTCCTGATGTGTGTTTATACCGGTGGAGCAGGGCTAAATACACTGATGGTGTAAACACAGCGTCCCTGTCTCAAGTCTGTTTTGGGACCTTTGCTGCATGACATGCATCCTTGCTCCCCTCATTTCCTGTTCAGTTCTATTTGAAAAATTCCTCAAAATGCTTTAATTGAGCACATCATTAAACAAAGTGAAAGATATTTTCTCATTTCGATTAATTTAGTAGCTAAATAGAACGATATGCTCAAAATGAAGGTGGAGCTGCCAGGTGAGCAGACCCACCTGTCACAATCACAGAACCACGTTTTCCTTTCCTCTTAAGCAGGATTTATACTTGTGTGGCAGAACCCATGCCGTAGCCTACACACATCACCTGCGCCGTTGTGAGCATTTATACTTGTGCTGTGGTGTGTCTGTGTCACTCTGCAGTTACACCTCCAAAACACTAGTCTGCGGCGGAATTCCTGTGACGTGCCGTAAAGTTTAGCTGATTCAAAACACACATTAAACATGGCTTGATAGAGACCATTTCAAACACAGGTTCACAACTTGGCTTCACTATAACTAGCAGCATTCACAGACCAAATACTTTATCTGGACACATTTTCCCCACAAATACAACATGCTAACATTCTTAGCACAAGCCTATGGCATTTTACATTGTATAGATTAGCCTAGTGGCCAACAAACTTTCCCTCTTCTCATATGAAGCCAGGGACAACAGCAACATTTAACAAAGGTGAAGTTACATCGATGCAGAACCTACGCCGTAGCTACGACGTCGATTCAAAGCAGAAGTATAAATTCCACCATAAAGGGACATGAATTAATTTCAGCCCAGTGTTGTATACAAAATGCTGTGCGATCTGACAATAAATTGTAAATGGAATATCTTGGGGTTTTAAGGTTGTTTGTAGAGATGTACCGATACCACCTTTTCCTTCCCGATACCGATTCCGATCCCTAAACCTTAGGTGTCTGCCGATACAGAGTACCGATCCGATACAGTGCATAAAATAAAAATGGATGGGGTATGAATTGTTGTATGTCTCAACTCCTAAAACTCTATGTAAAATATTAAGAAATAAATACATAATAGTAGAATGAATGCCATAAAACGTTTTTTTATTATTATTATTATTATTATTATTATTATTATTATCCAGTGTTGACACAGATCAAGACACAGGTTAAAGTGCAGCCACACAATCTGGTAAAAAAGACATTTTAAAGGCTACAGTAGAATGCTTTTTAAACTCCGTTTCTGTTTCGTTTGCCTGTAGCGTGCGTATGCGTAATGACGTGAGGCATTATGTGGTATTGGATTGGACATAGGCTGTATTTGCTGATACCGCATTTTAGGCAGTATCAGGGGCATCTCCGATACTGGTATCGGTATTGGTACAACTCTAGTTGTTTGTCAGACAAAACTTGTGAACTTGATATGATTTGAGATGAGCATCAATGATGAAATTAATTATTATTCCTGGCCCTACTCATGTTTCATTGTTTATTCTGTATCTAACATGTCCTCTGTCCTGTTCAGCAGGCGATGTGGGATGCAGGGAGGAGGCGCGGGGTCCAGCCCTGAGGAGGCGTCCTGCGGCTGGGAGGAGCGCGGCCCTCCTCTGGCCCTCCTGCGGCGCTCCGGGACGCTCCTACTAAGATGTCCCTCAGCAGCGGCCCTGCAGGCGGGAAAGGTGTGGACTCCAACGCGGTGGACACGTATGACAGCGGCGATGAGTGGGATATCGGTGTTGGCAATCTGATCATTGACCTGGACGCCGACTTGGAGAAGGACAAACTAGAGATGTCGAGCAGTAAGGAGGGAGGGGGCATGGCCGCCCCTCCCAGCGCTGTGGCTGCTTTACCTGACAATATCAAGTTTGTTAGTCCTGTAGCCGCCACGCAGGGCAAAGAGAGCAAATCTAAATCCAAACGTAGTAAAAACTCTAAGGAGAGCGTTAAGGCCCCAGTCTCAGATGGAGCTAAGAAGGAGGTTCAGGGTCGGGCCCCCGGGGACCCGCCACCCCAAAACCCCAACTCTACCCCCACTAAAGGAACTGACAAGTCCAGTAAACCCTCCCGTACCCTCCCCGCTGTGAAAAAGGACAAGGATGGGGTGTCTGGGAAAACTAAGAAGGAGAAAATGGAGGTTGTGGCCACAGGAGTGGTCAACACTGAGAAAGAGGCTGTGGCCCCCATCCTGCCGCTGGGGGCCCCACGCAGCGGCCCTTTCGAGGGCCAGCAAAACCCAGAGTTAGCTGCAGCCGAGCAGCTTGGGAATATGGCACTGGACTCGGCAGGGATTGGCCAGCCTGTTGCCATGACAACAGAGCAAGAGGAGGTGGACAACGGTGAATGCCGGAATCTGAAGAAAGTGGTCGGTGTGAAGGTAAGAGACAGGGTTTATTTTTATCTTCTAAAAATGTGTTATTACTCCTCGCTGTGGCTTGTGCAGTCATCCTTGCTGAAGGACACTTGAGTGCGAGTCTCTCACTGAATTTGTGGTTTTAATGTTTCCTGTTTGTGTGTGTTGGTGTGTGGAGCAGAACTGTGCTGCTGTCTTAACCAGAGCTCCTAAAGGAAAAAAAAGATATCAATGTCAAGAGACACTTGTGGTTAAATACAGAGCAGATAAGATGTGTTGCTGGATTTGGAGCTTGTCATTTGAATCTTAAAGCAGGTGGATGATCTCACCTGATCCAACAGATAACTGATCAGTGTTCTGCTCTCCGTATGCAGACACAAAGTTGGGGAACTCACAAAAGACAGATTAAAAAGATCAAATCAAACTGGAAGCAGCAGAGATTTTGATATTCTGATATTGGATCCTAGAATTCCCATAATGCAATCAGAAGCTTCTCTTTTTGAGACCCTACCTGCTAAATGTCCACCTCTGTTAACTGAGATAATTCCAATGACATTGTTATGACAAAAGTTTTTTTTTAGACTTGTCAAAGTTGCTCCAGAGACAGAAGAAGCTGAGCAGTTCTCCTAGTGATAATGAACTGACCTTTATGTGTTGACCTTAACCCGCTTATTTAGCAACGACACTAATTATAACATCCTTTTGCCATTGCCTAAATGAAGTTCTACTTGTATGTGCATGTACGTATCAGTGATGTAGGGCTGGGTGATACATTGAATTAATTAGAAATTACTTTTTGCATGTCATGTAAAAAATTTACAACAAGCTCAAAAGTAAGGGTGTAACGATCGATTAAATTCTGTGTCATCATCAAACAAGCAGCAGGCAGATAACAGCAAGCAGCTGAAAAAAAAGTCAATGAGGTAAATGTTATTCACTCAGGAATGAATCAGCAGTGTGGAAATATTTGGATTTCAGAGAAAACACGGGTCAACAGACGACACACGTCATATGAAAACAATGACGTTATGAGACAGGACAGGACTACCAGGATGCAGTGGTCAAGCCATTCACTCTATTTTCTCACAACAGCAACATTTGCTGCTGTGTTTCAACAATGTTCAGCTGAAAAACGTGCTTGCAGGCTGAAATTGAACTGTGCTGTTCTGTTGGGAGATGCAGTGACTTAAATATAACATATGTTAAATATATGTGATTTGTTAAGCTGTGCTCCATGCTGCTAGGCTATTTGTACAATGTAAAACTGCTTCAGCTAATAATGGGTGACTAGCAAAAACAATTGTTTTGGATATGAATCTTGAGAGTTATTATTGAGCCAAATTTATACTTTTGTTAAGTGCTTTATGGCTGTTGGGAGAAGTTTGCTTTCAGGGCTTTAGCCCAGATACCCCTGAAGCTTTTGGAAAAAGACGATGGTTTGGGTTGAAATTACAAGATTTCTTCCAGAAATTACTCTCTGACAGAAAGCCCTGAAGGCTAACTTATTCCATGTGCTGTTATATGTGTGTTAGTGGAGTCAGTTTGAACTATCACATTGTGATAAAACTTTTGATTTACACCCCTACACTAAAGTTTATTTTATGTCAAACGGTAACATAGATAATGGCTGCTGCATTAGGGGCTGTACACATGCGGTTTCATCAACCGCCTGGAAAATGCGAGGTCGGCAGTGGGCGCTACTTTTGTGCCTTTTTTGAGCAAGCTTTCAGGAGTGTGGCGGCAGGTTGCGTTTGAGGTTGCCAAGCATCCTTAAAAATCACTGTATTATAGCCTATTTACCTGAAATCCTGAGTGCAGAGCTCATCTTCTTCCAGTAGCAGTTTTTAAGTGTGTGGGTATAACCTACGTCGGACAGATGAAAAGCTCTGGCAACCCTGCACGAAAATGATCAACTTTTCGTTTTTACCACAGACTGATATGTACGGAAGAAGGGATTGGTTGCTCCTCGTCACATGACATGCAGTGGGCGTTGCTGCATTTCAAATGTTGTACTCAGTTTATCTCAAGGCGCAGCCGTCGTGCCCTGAAAAATAGGCATTTGGGAATGTGTGCGCCGCAACAGCATTGCTCTGGCGTTTGACTGCACCTATATTGAAAACAACAAATTTTAATGTGCAGAAACGCTGCATGTGTATGGCCCCTTAGCCCTACAGTCCTATGATGTGAATTTTTACACGACATGCACACCTGCCTGAGTCTACAGGACTGCTGTGACTCTGCTGTCTAGCTACTCAGGTGATCTCACAGTGAATTTTACAGTCACATCTACAAAACGGACAGACTGAAAAATATTTTGAACACTGATCTGAGCTCTGTTTGTGTTTGTTGAGATAGATCTTAGATATTATCACTGGTTAGGTGAAGCCACTGGAGTCAAAGGAATACTGTGTGGATCAGCAGTCAGCAGATATTATACTGAAGGAGACGGATTAATTAGACTTTTCTGCTCAGTCTGGGCTGAAGCAGATTACTGTAGAGGATGTCTGTGTTCTTTTTAGTTGAAGCATCTGGTGGTGACAGTCCATAGCTGTGTTGGATAACCTGTATTGTATGAATATGATGACGACAGCATCGCAGCTGTTTCAGGTCTGTTTTATTTCTGTAAGACCTAAAAACATGACGTTTCATTAAGCGGCTGCATTTTGCATATCACCCAGCCCAGGCAGAAAGTCTCTTAACAAAGAATCCGTCAGATGGTCAAATCCCAGTCCACACGCAATGCAAATAAAATTTTAATTTAATGTTGAGTTCTGTAGAGATGGACAATGCGTACAGAATGCAGAGAGCAGTTTATTTATGGCCTCTTTACAAGCTGTGTCTGGGTTATTACATTTCTTTTACTCTCCCCAATAAATATTTCAATAAACATCTAAAGCTCACAAAACAAGCTCCAGTAAAAGTAGATTTTACACATCCTTAAGTGGCTGCCATCATCATCTGTGAGCTCTTTGTAACATTTAGACAGTATTTTGGTCCATTAATGTCAGAATATTTCCTGATAATGATGAGTGTTTTCTAAGAAGGGAAAAGAGGAGATGAGATGAATTGTTTGTTGCTGCAGATCTGTGGTTTTCCTTTATAGAAGCACAGTTTTTTTTTGTTCTCCCCTGGGCTCTGAGCTGCTCAGCGTCTCCTCCGCAGCTGCTGTTCAGTCCAGCTTTCCTCATCTTCTTACCAAATTTAGCTTAGCGCTGAGGTTTCCAGCTCTGCCAAAGTGCCCAGGCTGCAGCTATCAGCTGATCAGAGCTGTCTGTTATCCAGCACCCCGGAGCTCTGCTGCCAAGTTCCAGCACTCGTGCTCTGTTTCCTTCGTCCAACTGGCTGACCTCCCCTGTCCGTCACACAGATTTCACTGCTGTCACCTCTGACCTCTCAGACACACGTAGACAGTGACTCTGCTGGCTGTTGGTGTCAGTTTCTTGACCTCAAAATGGCCACTAAAACTTTTAAACTGTCATCTAACATCTGAAACATTTTAAACTGACTGAAACGCTTGAGGGCTTTTGATTTGAATTAAAAACAGGAAGCATTGAGTTAAAAATATATATATTTTCATGTCTGTGACGTATTCTACCCACATAGACACTGGGACTGTAGTGTAAAGTATGAGGTTGCTGGTATGATGTCGTTATGACTTCAAGAGATCATTTTCAGTCTATTTTTGCTGGGAAACACAGGAAAAAATAGGCAACATGCCGAATCTCTAGATTAGTCCCGCCGAGCTGCGCTGTTCATGCTGGCGGTGTGGCCCGGCGTTCGTTACACAAAAGAGAATTCCAACAATAGGATGTATTGAGTAGCAACACATCTACTGTCCAGGTTGCTGAACAACAGCTAGTCCTAATCACTCTCCATTTTTAGATAATGCTTCTGTTGTTGATCCCTCCAGCTCATCCTGGAGACTTTTTGTCTGAGCTGCTCTTCAATGCAGCAGCACTAAGTCCTTATTGAGCCAACTTCTTCAACTTAAAGAGGCTGCTGCAGCAGGGTTTAATCAATTCAAGAATGAAGGTTAAATAAGCTGTTGATTCAACAGTAAATAGCCAGTAGATTCAAGGATAAACAGCTGCTAACTCGTCGTTAAACAGGCCGTAGATTCAAGGATTAAGTGCCTATTGATTCAAGGTTACACAGGTTGTTGATTCAAGGTTAAACAGGCTATTGATTCAAGGTTACACAGGTTGTTGATTCAAGGTTAAACAGGCTGTTGATTCAAGGATAATCCAGCTGTAGATTCAAGGACCAACTGGCTATTGATTCCAGGGTAAGCAGGCTGTTAAATCAAGGATAAACCAGCTGTTGATTCAAGGTTACACAGGTTGTTGATTCATAGTTAAATAGGCTGTAGATTCAAGGTTAAACAGGTTGTGATTCAAGGATAAACCAGCTGTTGATTCAAGGATAAACCAGCTTTTGATTCAAGGTTAAACAGGCTGTTGATTTGAGGTTTAACAGGCTGTAGATTCAAGGATAAACCAGCCATTGAATCAAAGCTTAACAGGCCGCTGATCCAAGGATAAACCAACTATTGATTCATAGTTAAACAGGCTATAGATTCAAGGTAAAAAAAAAAAAAGGGCTGTTGATCTGACCTTAAACAGGCTGTGTATTCAAGGTTTAACAGGCTGTTGATTCAAAACTAAATGGGCTGTTGATGTTAGGATAAGCAGGCTGTTGATTCAAGGATAAACTAGTTGTTGACATTTTTCACGTCACTATATCACCATTTAGAGTAATCTGATGTTTGTAAAGTCTATAAACACAATGATTGAACAAACGTTACTATTTCTGTGTGCACGTTTTGTAATTAATAACATGGTAATCGTAGATTAGCTGTGCAAACCGTTAGGTGTTAGCCCGTTAGCGGTGTCTGTAGCAACTCAGTAACTCAATAAACGGTCTGTGAAAAAAAGAAATTTTCCCAGCGGATATCTTAGTTACAACATGATTGAGCTAGCAAAGCAGTTGTGTGTTGCTATGTGTGGTATTTATTCAGTTTTGGGAAATCACAATGTCTAGAAAGCATCAGTGGCTGCAGCTGACAGGGACAGCTAACAGCCTAACAGCAGCAGCAAAGCTAACATCAGGACATCATCTGTTAAAAGCCTCCTGTTGTCGGATACGACATGAAACTACTCCAGTTAGCTCAATCATGTTGTAACTAAGACATCCGCTGGAAAAAATATTTTTTTCACGTTGACGAGACGGCTTTTTGGGTGGAGCGGTCGCCATGGACGCGGAGCTTGCTGTTTCTGTAGGTACACATTTCCTGGGGACACCTGCATGTCTCGGCCCCGCCCCCTCCATTGTGATTGGCTAAAGTGCAGCATCATTCAAACTCAAAGCCCCGCCCTCCCCCCTCTCTGTAGTCGTCTTTCACACAGGGCTGCCGACAGATTCTACAATGTAAATTGCAGAATCTGTCTTGACAGATTAAGGTTAAACAGGCTTTTGATTAAAGGTTCAGCTGGTTGCTGATTCAAAGTTTAACCTGCTGTTCCTTTAGTGTCAAATAGGCTTTGATTAAATGACTAAATGGACTGTTTAAGGTTAAAAAGCAGCAAAGTCCATCTTGAAATTGAAGCTCGAAGTGTCTTTGGTTGATGAATTGTGTTTTGATTGATTTCCTAAGTGAAACATAACTGAGGCGTAGTCTTCAAGCATCTTAATTTGACCCAGGCCGAGTCGCTGTCAGCTGAGTGCTGGTTTGAATTTCACAATAGAAATGTCTCTGAGTTCACTGTTACTGCTTGACATTTCCAAGAGCCACTTTCTGTTCCAACCACTGCAGCCAAATCAGCCCAGACAGGACACACTGAGTCTATTTCAACAGCACAGACAGAAACAGATGACACCACGTGGACCAAAAGTCAGACTAAACACAAAGTGAAGACTGTGGAAAAGAAGTGAAGTATTCTCTTTCTATTGGACAGTTTACAGTGGGGACAGACAGGACAGAGCACAGAGAGACAGTCCTTCCTGTGAACGGCTAAACTTGGACACAGTGACGTCACATCTGGATGTTTCCAGCTGCTCCGTTGGTGAAAATCATTTGGGTCTATTTTAGATTAATTCAACATTTATTTATTTTCAAAGGCTCGTTGAGGGCGACCCTCATTTTCAAGGACTTCAAGTCAATTAGGGCTGTACTATTTATCGTTTTCCTATAGTCATCACAATGTCATCGATGTTGGTTGGTCCACAAAAATATTTGGTGGCCACAGTTGTGTTGAAACTGTTTCCGAGATGTGTTAACACAACTGTAGGATCATTCTGTGGTGCTGGTGAACTGTGGGCCTTTTACTGTCAGGTGTTTCTGTTCTTTTGTCTATTCATTATGTCCCTGTTTCAGTGAGGCCAGGTTGAATAATAGAAACACCTGTCAGTACAACACAGCACAGTTATACAGCAGCACAAACTACATCCTTTGAAATTCTCCATATATAATAAAATGTTGTCTTGGACTTGGTTTTAGCGAGGTGTACCTAATAAACCCCAGTGTATATGCAGGTTAAAATTTATCTGCAATAAACCAAAATCAGAGCTCGCTGCTGGATGAACTGCACAGTTCTCTTGACATTAGAGATAGATCAGCCTTGTTTTTATAGCTCAGCGTATATTTCAGTCATGCTGACAATATCCTGAATTATTTCTTTCCACTAAAGTTTCACTGCGGCTGTCAAATATCGGCCAAATACTGTAAACTCCAGTCTGGAAGGTATAAAGGTGTGAAGAAGTGGCTCAGGCTAATCCTCCCTTTGCACATACAGCAGAGAGCAACACGCTCTGCTCTCTGGAGGCTCTCACAATGTTTTCTAGGAAACAGAAGAAGACGTGGCGGGTTAAGGTGAAAGTGCATTCACTGTAAAAGTAAATTAAAGCATCCTGAGAAGCTAACAGGCCCCCCGACACCTCGCCTCTGCAGCCAGTGTTCCTGGAAGTGTGTTCTCATGTCTGAAGCCTGCTACAGCTTCAGTCACGTTTCCTCTCCAGGAGAGAAACTACCTGCTCAGAATAGGTGAAATATTCCTTGAGGGTTTAACTCCAACAGACCTCGACTGGCTCAGTCTGTGCTGTTTAAAAACTGAGCAAAGTCACGCCTTTTTGTCTTCTTCATTTGTTAATTTTGGTTTTAAATTGGTCTTAAATTCGATCCCACAGTCCATTAAAAAATGAATTTAAAATTTAGCGTTCTGTCTCTCAGACCACACTGTCAGTCCTGGGCCTCCATCCAAAGACAGAGGGAGAAATCAGTCTGTTCTCTCCAGGTCTCCCTCCCTTCCTCCCAGATGTTATTCCAGTGTCCTCAGAGTGTCTCTGCATTCCATGGAGAAATAACTGCTAACCTGTTGTTCATTTCTAACATTCCTCTGAGTTCGTGTGCGAGTGGAGGAGGAGGAGGGGCATGGAGAAAAGTAGTCCTTGAGGGCTTTTCAAGGGAGGGAGGATTGTGAATAAGTTTTGGACGGAGGTCCTTGAGGAAATTCTTTATGTTTGATGGGTTTTAGGGAGATTTAGGAAGGATCTCTGAGGGCATGTTGAGTACTTTCCAGGTGCCCTTGGAGAATTTACGTGCTCAGATCCTCCATGCCTCCCTGATGTTTGTCATGACTGTCTTCCTCTGAAGCCCTCCTCAACATGGCCTTCAACATGTGTGCGTGACCAGTGTAGCAACATTCCTGACGTGGCACTGTGAACATGTGTCCAGAGTGACCAGCACCTCCCACAACTCCTGATAGGAGCAGATTGTATTTTTGGGTCTGAGGACAGGCTGTCATATGCTGTACAGATTTTGTGATTTGTGATACTGGGCTATATAAACAGAGTCGACTACACTACTGCATGGCCTCAGTAACCCAGCTTACTGCAGTCTGAGTTGTTATGAGTTGGTTGATGCCTACAAGGTGAAAACACTGAGGTTCTTTATTAAGTTCTTTATTAATTTAGTTTCATGCATGGCAAGTGCACAGAGGACAACCGTAGATTCCAGGGACCAGATGTATAAACTGGTATTTCTAAATGTCAAAATAATTAAAATGGAGTTTTTTTTACAAGTTGCGCAAAAAGGTTATATCCATCTATCCATTTTCACCCGCTTATCCGGGGCCGGCTTGCGGGGCAGTAGGCCAAACAAAGCACCCCAGACGTCCCTCTCCCCACCCACACTTTCCAGCTCCTCCTGGGGGACCCCGAGGTGTTCCCAGGCCAGATGAGATACATAATTCCTCCAGCGTGTAACAGGAGTCGCCCAGGGGGCATCCTAATTAGATGCCAGAACCACCTCAACTGACCCCTTTTGACAAGAAGGAGCAGCAGCTCTACTCCGAGCTCCCTCTGCATGTCTGTGCTCCTCACCCTATCTCTAAGGTTAAGCCCAGCCACCCCTCGGAGGAAGCGTATTTTGGCCGCTTGTATCCACGATCTCATTCTTTTGGTCACTACCCAAAAGTCATAACAGTTGCTGAGGGTTGGGACGCAGATTGGGACATAGATTGACCGTAGATAGTTCACAACAAGGGTTTTCATAACCAGTGAAATATGTATGTAGGATGCAGCTGGCCAATCGTGCCGATTGAGTTATTGCAGAGAAGATTACTCAAGTAATTGATAAGGCAGAAATTAGTTGCTAACAGTTTGTCAGTTTATTAATGGTTGAGGTAATTTATCTCACTGCTTCAGCTTTTCAAATGTGAGGATTTG
Organism: Epinephelus moara; assembly: GCF_006386435.1. Lineage (NCBI taxonomy): Eukaryota > Metazoa > Chordata > Actinopteri > Perciformes > Serranidae > Epinephelus > Epinephelus moara. Next base: position 39,061,460 of record NC_065525.1, on the reverse strand, counting down.
CTTCTATTCCCTGTTTAATATCATTATAGGTTGAAAATGGTCTGTTAATCAAATAAAACAAGCAGTTTAATTATACTTTTATTATTTTTATGCCTCCTCACTTGTAATAGCCATGGCCGGAGGTATTATGTTTTCGGGTTGTCTGTCCCATTCTTGTGAACGCAATATCTTAAGAGTGCTGTAAGGGAATTTCTTTGAATTTGGCACAAACGTCCACTTGGACTCAACGGTGAACTGATTAGATTTTGGCAGTCAAAGGTCAAGGTCACTGTGACCTTGCATTCATGTCTTTCTCGTGAAAGTGTTATCTCAAGAACACTTTGAGAGACTTTCTTCAAATTTGGCACAAACATTTACCTGGACTCAACAACGAACTGATTAGAATTTGGTGGTCAAAGCTAGCAGTGACCTCACAAAACACGATTAACAAATTGTTAATATTTTTAAGACTAAACTAATAATCAGTAACTTGTTAAAAGAATCAGCAGTATCTGATGATGATAGTCATTAGTTGCAGTTTTAAATTAGATTACATCTGGTATTTACAGTAATACAGCAGTATTCGTGGGATAGACGAAGGTAGTCTATTTCTTCTGATTTTTGCTTATCGAGCTGACATCATGAGCTGGCTGTTAGACATGCAGAACAGAAGTTTGTTTATCAGTAGGAGGTCTTGAAATGGCGCTAAATGAATAAATATTGTTCAGACAGTGAAAGCAACCCTGTATTTTGGTTTGGACCAGTCAGGACCTGTCACATATTGAAGACTGGTCCTCCATGGTATACCTGTTGCTGATTGGATGTTCCTCACTGCAGTGCTGTCTTGGATTTGTTGTTAACATCTCTGCTGAACCTACTGTGCACACAGTCTTGTACTTTTGACCTTGTAACTTGTTCGTTTCCTAGTGAACCGTAATGATCTCGGCACTGTCTCTCATTGTCAGTCACCTCACACGGTCTGAGACAAAAGGACTTTTATCTCCTGAATTCTGGCAGCCTCGTGTAACCTCGCCCACTTCACTTCTCTATCAAGTGACACATTAAACAAGCATCGACGCAAAGAGCGGGAGAGAGAGAGAGAGTGTGTTTCTGAAGTGCTGATCAGTATCACTAATCTCTCTCTCACAGCCACTGAGTGACCTTGGAAGGAATGTGGCTTGTTGTTGTAATGAATACCTCTCTGAGTGAATGGAGAGGAGGAGGAGGAGAAGCAGGGGGGGGGTCGGTGTTTCCCAGTTCAGGCGGCATCGTATCGGAGCATAAACTCTGCAGCCAATAGCAGTGATTTAAAACTGACCCCTCCCCCCTGCGAGAGAGTTGGTTGGTTTTCAGGGGGTTTTCCAGCATTCCAGGCAGCCATGTTTTTTATTCTCAAAGAGAAGAAGGATAGGGACTGGAGGGCTGGTTTCTCCCGTTGCCACGACAACACCCTCTTAACCAGTCGGTAAACCAGTGAGCTGCACACACCCAGTGCCTGGCAGGCTTCATCATGCTCCTCAGGTCTGCTGTCAGAGGGTCTGCAGAGAGGAAGAAGGTTTTCTGCAATAAGTCACAGCCTGTAAAAACAAGGTAAAACATGAAGGATTCACCAGGAAACAGTCTCATCATTTTCAGAAACGTATTTATAAAGAGACATGCTCTCAGCTCAAGTGACCATCCGGCTCTTTGATTTCTGATTCATGACAAGAACCATTTGTTTACCAGTATCTTTAATTTCCAAGTCAACAGTGTTGCATTCAAATGATGGAGGACTGAGTGAGCTGTAGTTCAGCTGTGATGTTTCAATAATTATTTGTTTATGTAGTCGATAAAAATGATCATTTGATTAATCAGTTTGTCAGCTGACAGATTTTGAGAGTGCATCAATGGTTTTTGTTCTTTCAAGCAAGCTTTTTAAACTGATTTAAACCATTTACTTGATGATGGTTGTTGCTGTATTGAGCTTACAGATCAGACATATCTGTCACTTCCCCACATTGACTGAAGATAAGGTCTGTAGTCGCTAACACCAGATGGACACCCTGAGAGTTGCTGCATCAGGAGAAACAGGTTCCTGCTCTGTAAATCCCCGAACTCTCTGGCTGCTAATTGGCTAGTTGATATGTGATTGACAGCCTGTGTGTTGCTGCAACTCTGCTGTAAACAAAGACATCCTTTAACTCCCAGGACGCACTGCTGCCTCATCAGGTTGACAGTTCCTGCTCAGGTGCTGGTCAGGTTCACCTGTCCTTACACCTCTGTGTCTTCTCACGTCTGACCAGGTAACAGAAGTTGTGTGTTTCAATTGTTGTTGGGCTGCGGGGTCAGACAGGTCAGGTGTAGGATTTTCAAACAGGAAGTGTCTAGAAATGTTATATTTTTGTTGTAACTTCCTGCTTGGTGTTGCTTAGGTTGCAGGAGGCGTGGCTCGGTGTGTTTCCTCAGAGAATCAGGTGACAGAGGGTTGTGGTCGCTAATGCCAGGTTCACACTACACAACTTAGGCTCTGATTTTTAGTCTGTGACAGTTTTTGGAGCTTTCTGACAAAGCCCTCAGATCATAGGTGAATTGGCATTAGCACACATCAGCGCTCGAGCATTATGGTAAATGGTAAATGGACCTGCATTTGTATAGCGCCTTTCTAGTCATCCAGCCACTCAGAGTGCTTTTTACACTACGAGTCACATTCACCCATTCACACACACATTCATACACGAGTGGCCGAGGCTACCGTACAAGGTGCCACCTGCTACTCAGATTTTAACACACTCACACACCGATGGAAGCATCATCGGGAGCAATTTGGGGTTCGGTGTCTTGCTCAAGGATACTTCGCCATGCAGACAGGAGGAGCTGGGAATCGAACCTCTGAACAGAAAAATCCTGTCTCGCACATTACGTCATTTCCTGTTTCACTTCTTGTGTGTGGTTTTGTGACAAAACGTAGTTTGAAAGGCAGACAGCCTCATCTGGGATTCTTCCTGTAGCATTTTTCCACACGTGCTGGCTTGACTTGGTTTGACTCAGATTGGCGTCTCCATTTCAACAGGGCTACCTGCTTGAAGTTGTATCTTTAACTGATGACGGCTTGTCTTGTGTCTGATGACTTAAAGCAGCGGGTTGATCCACGACTGAAGTTGCTTATTTTGTTGCGAGTGTTCTTCCATCACACAGCAGGGCAGATAAAAGAAGCTTACCTGTAGAGGGTGAGCCGTTTGCAGAGGTGAAGTAAGAGCCTGTTGTCTGCAGCTCTTCATCAACATCTCACTGTGGCTGTTTCTGCTTTTATTCATCCTCTCTGCAGTATTATTAGACTTGTCTTTATTGAAGAATAGCCGCCAACAAAGTTCCACTAATTTGGTGATAAACACATTTTATTTCTTCTAAGTTTTTCACAATAAAAGTCCCTTGTTATTTTGTTAAAAGCTTTTATTGTGAAGCAGCAAAACAATAAATTACAGAGATTGCATCAGCAGCAACTTCACACAGCTCCTGTGCAGCTGAAAGTGAACATGAAACAGTAAAATAAAGCAGTTGTCTGAAAGAACAAACAGAATGAAGAAGAGAGACTGAACTCAAAAAAGCAGAGATTCAGTTAGAAGCTACTGAGAGCTGAACACAGAAACTTAAAAATGTGGTTCTCTCTGGTCTCCTGCACAGACAGACGTGAGTTGAGTCCCACACACACGCTTGTTTGAGGGGGAGAGGGGGGCCGGCTGTGGTTGGCGAGATGTCACCCCTACCCGCCTGGAAACGTTTAGGCGCACTATTGACCCAACTCCAGACATGGTCATCTTGGGGACGGCTTGGCATGGCAAGTTTAAACTGACAGTGGAAACTCATATCGCCGTGGCGTGGTTTGATTCGGCACGGCCAGTAGTGCTGATGGAAAAGCCATACTGGAGAACAATCTTCTTGTGTGTGATCTCATGCTGCCATTCAGCCACGTAGTGTTGTTACACCCCAATCTAGGGGTGTTAGAGTGTAACATATAAAGTGAAATGGAGAGCATCTGTGGAACAACAGTGAACAATTTATTGCTAATACAATGGATCTGAAAGTTGCTTACAGAAAGTTTGTTTCTGTTAAACGCAGGTGATACAAAGAAACTCAGACACAATATGAGGCGATGACTTCAGGGTGAACTACAGCCAAAACAAACAAAACCTATCTACCGATCATTCCCCAGACTGCTGCCTAGACCCTACAAACAAAAGAAACAAACAAAACCACAATGCGAGGCCTGACTCTGTAAACTAAACAAAAACAGGAGAAAGCAGCTTCAATCAGGCCGGACACTAACAAACGGCCCACCTAGCATTCAGCAACACGGACAACAAAATGAAATAGCTCACTGTGCTGAGTACAGTCACACAACAAAACACAGCTTTATGACGATCGGAAGGCCGAGGAGGAAAGCGCCCTGCAGGCAGCGGCGCCCCTCAGCGTAATCACAACCGACCCTGACGTCAAGTAGGCCAAGCCCCCAGCTCAACCAATCAGCAGCAGCAATGTCAAGGGAGGGTCACCAGATCGGCGCTGGGCACCTGCACCTGGAAGGATCCTCACAGGAAACGAGAGCTTTCACTCTCCTAAAACATCACTGCTGCCACACACAATAAAAGATACACAATGAAATATACAGCTGGTCGAAACAAGTGTGAAAACCACAACAACTCCGAGACTCTCAATTACAAGGCAGCAAGTTGTGTAGTGTGAACTGTACCGAGATCTGATGCGTTTCAAGTCGAGTAGTGTTGCACTGAAAGTGTAGTTATCACTTTGAAACTTTGCATCACGCTTCAGAAAACGATCATCTTTGATTTTAAAATCTGTAAAATTATTATCAGATACACTTGATCGGTTCTCTAAGAGTCCTCAGTGACCAAAGCTGTTGTCAGTTCTGACCTTTGACCTCTGATTGGTGTCAGAGGAGGAGGAGGCAGGGTGAAGGTCGACTGTCTGTTCAGCTGCTCTCTGATCTCGTCCTATCTCCTGCTGAAGAGGCGGTTTAGAAGCGTTTCCATGGTGACGGCTGACACCTTCCCACTGCTCCCTGCTCTGCCCCCACACCAGCTGCTTCCCACCTGATAATTACAGGGTTAGGGTCGTCCTCTGTTGTCCTCCTCTTCCTCTTTGTCCTCTTTTCTCCTCTTCCTCTCTTTGAACTGATCTCTCCTCCTCATCCAGAACAAGCTGTAAACACAACATTAAAATATTATCGCTTCATAAAGTTGTTATGTGAACATGTTGGCAAACAGAAGAAGCCATTTTATCTGTGATTAATATAAAAGTATAGCTCATAGCTGCTTTATTGAGATTTTTATTAACTACACTTTTCAGAATGAATCTGCCTGAATGGTTTAATATGTTTACTGTGGTAGTATATGAGCAGAAAAATACTTTCAGTGTTTGATCTTTAATTCATGTCAAACAACACTTGTACACCAGTGTCTGTGCTGTTTGTTTGTCCACTCATTTGTCACTTGCTCAACTTTATTAGTTGTTTCACCGTTACATAATGAAAGTTTTCATTGTTTGTTTGTGCGGCAGGGAAAAACTAACTGGCATCACAGCACAGATGGCTCTGTGTAGAGGAAACTGAGTTCATACTTTAAACACTCCCTGTACAAAGAGTAGTAACTGATCTACAGTCAGAGACGTCCTGTCAACAGTGCACACTCTTTTGTAATGGTTTATAGGGCAGTAACGGCACACAGAGGTCACGGTTCAGTGTGTTTTCGGTGCAGCGGAGAAAAAAGCAAATAAGGATCTGTTTGTTTTCATGTATTTAGAACAGACAGTAGTGAAAGTGACAATGACAGACAATCCTCCTGTTGGTCTGAGGGAGCATTCTGTCCACTGGTAGCTTTGATAAACTATTTATATTATAAAAATAAGGAACATTTTAAACACTTGTGTATCACCCTGTGTGAACACTGAAGAAACACTTTGCCAAAAGGCAAACACACGTTGTTTTCTCCTCGTCCTGGTGATTGACACATCTGGGGGGTGCCTTTGAATGTGTGTTAGCATGTTGGATGTGTTTCCATTCACAGACCAAACAATGTTGGAACAACGCAGTCACACTGTCCTCGTCTTATATACAAATCTCTCTTCATTACTCTTGTGCCGGCAGGTGGTACTTCCAGCTCAGCTGTTTCATTTGTGTTCACCATAGTGTGACTGACTCACAGCCATCAGCTTGGTGTGCTAACCTCAATATATGTTGCTGAGTCCTGAACACTTCCAGCTGCAACAGTGTCTCATAAATGTAGAGATACAACAATTGTGACATTCTGGGCCGACACTGATGTTCCAGATAACAATTTGGCCGATAGCTGATATCGATACGGATGCTTTTCTGTTGATGTAGTTGTTTATATTGTCATTTATTCCCCCTTGTGCAAGGAACTCTTCACTTCAGTCAGTCCGTCATTACACGACCTTTAAATGATTAATGAAACAACCTTTAATTTAACCTCGTTTCGAGTGAAAAACATTTTTAATAACTGCTTCAAAAGCCTTTTTACTGTATATAATATCTCATAATTCCCTCCCTAATATCTGCTTTATTTTGCCGTGAAAACATCAACGAATTTCTCCTTTAAACAGCTGTATTTATTCAAGTTTCTCACAAAAAACTACATTTTACAAGATTACACTGAACACATCATGAGAAAGCTAAAATTCAACTCATTTTTTCTGAATAGAGCTTGAATGCATCATAACGTAACTCAATGCAACCTCCATCAGTAGTTAGTTCAGACCAGCGGCCGCTAACAGCTAACATTAACTAGCCCTCCTGCTGATTTCAACACAGATTTGTTGTTCACAGTTTGGCATTATCAGGGAAACATTAGGGTGCAACCTCTGATGTATTGATAGTGATATTATTGCATCCTTTTGTCCAAACGGCGTCCCGAAAGGTGTTTTCTATTGTCCACAAAACGACAGGATGCCATTAGTCTTGGGCCCTACTTTTTAGCCTGGACAAAACTGATAAAAAACTTTGGTGCATCCTTACATAAATGTAAATGCTTTCAGAGCTTCAGGGGATTATTTTGTTGCTGTAGCGCTATCAGCCTCACATACATGGTGTTGGTGTGATAACGGTGACAGCAGAAAGTGTGTGTTGTAGCCGCTTTGCATCCTCGTCTGTTATGAACTGTGTGAACACGTTGACCTCTGAGTCTCTGGTCCAAAGTGTTTAATCAGTTTTAAACCACTTTGTTTAATCACATCATCTTCAGATCGTGTCTCTGACCTCTCTCCTCTCTCTGCTCACCTTCCTTCAGATGGAGTCTCCGGTCTCCACCCCTGCTCCTCCTCCTCTCCACCTCCTCGCTTCCATCGCCAACAGCGACATCTCGTCCCCCTGTGAGCAGATCATGGTTCGCACGCGCTCAGTAGCTGTGAACACAGCGGATGCGGCACTTGCAACGGAGCCGGAGTGTCTGGGACCCTGTGAGCCAGGCACCAGCGTCAACTTGGAGGGCATCGTGTGGCAGGAGACTGAAGACGGTGAGAGTTACATCCTGGAGTTCACTCTGGAGAAATCACGTGGAATCAGCCTTTGTTTCTTTTACATTTAAAGATATAGAACAATTATGAGATGATATCACATCCACAAATATGTAATCAGTACGTTATTCTGTCCAGCAGACTTCAGTCATTGTTTAAAGTCTGCTGAATGAGCTGGAGATGAAAGCAGAATCTTCTTGGCTTTTGTTTGCTTTAATTATTTTTATCAGGAACAAATTACATGAGCTACACGTGCACTCCCGCCCCAACTTACACCCCCGGGAGGGACTTTAAATTAAGAAAAAAAAAAGAATAGGAAATAAAGAATATACAAAATACACAGTTAAGTTACATTTGATCACCATCCTCAGTATGAAATAAAGAAAACAGATTCACATATAGTAACAAAGGTCCCACCCTTTATGAGATCATGCTGTCGAGCCTCTCAGAGTGTTTCTGTAATGACAGCAGCAGGATTAGGGCTCCTCTAGTGTAATAAAATAGGCTGGATTAATTTAAGAGGAGGAAATTGGTAATGAATAGTCACCAATTACCAATAACTACATTAAAGGATGGTTAATAAAAGACAACACATCTCTAATATTCTTTGGGTTCATCATGTGATTCACATCATGTTTTCTTTTTCATATTAATGTCACACTGGGGTTATGTTTCAGTGCAAACGTGGCTGTTTCCATCTGGTTAGCAAAGACAGATTTGATTTTAATTTTAAAACCCCAAAGAAGTGAAACTGGCCACAGAGCTGATGAACTTCAGTAACAGGAGAAGAAGGACTTTGTGCACTAATGGTCAGATATACTCCTTAAAACACACGATGTTATTATCTGTGTATAACCTATTATTCATATAAGCGGTGGTGAATAAATTAAACATCTCTGTTGCTGGAGTTAAAGTACAGATAATCATGGTCAAATATTACTCCAATAAAAGTGAAAGTTGCTGAGTCAAATTATTACTTGTGTGTAAGTATTGGAGTACTTGCTTTAAAAAAAAACAAAAAAAAACAAAAAAAAACACGAAGGTATTCAAAGAACTTTTTCTTTTATCTCAACACATTTTTGTGAACACTAGGGTTGTCACGATACTAAAATTTCAAACTTGATATTGATACCCAGGAAAATATTCAATACTCGATACCATTTTCGATACAGTAGCAAAACATTAAGAGGCATGTCATTTTTTAAATAAAGATCAGAACAGTAACATCAATGATAACAACAAAAAATCCCCCCAAAATAAATATCAACCAGAAACAAGATCTGTCCATACAAATGTATTTATCTACAGCCCTGTTTATTTTCTGTGCTTGAATTGGCACCATATTCGTTGCTGATCAAATAGAGTTGGTAGTTTAGGCTCAGGATGCTCCTGTTTCTACCTCACTATGTGATCAGAGAACCAGGGGTTACGGGAGAAACCAAACGTTTTTTCAGCTTCAATCTGTGACTTTACAGTTAACATAACTTTTCAGACACACATAATTGTGTTGTCCTGTTAAACTAACATTGTCTATTAATGTTACAGACGGGCATGACTGATAAAGTTTTCTGCTTAGCTCCCACATTAACGTTAGAAGTTATATTTTAGTTTGATGCTGGCGACACCAGCTGCTCAGCTGCTAGTGAGGGGAGGGGCTGTACCTGCCGTCTGCAGCGTGCTGTGTTCACTTCACTAAATATTTCCAAAGAGCGCTTTTTCCTTTATCATTTTTGACCAAAACTGGCTGCTCTGATCCTCCTGCAGCCGTGCTGGCCATATTACAGCAACAGAAATGTGTGCATGCATGCACAGCGACGACAACAAGCCGGGTTGCAGCGAGGACTCTGTGCCTGCCAGACGCTGCCTGCACAGCGCGTGTCCGTCGGACCCGTCGCGCACACCTGACAGGCGCTGAGGTGGCGTGCACTGTTAGTATCGATACTTTTGTAAATTAGTATTGTATCCGGATACAGCGTTTGAGTATCGATACTTTTCAGAGTATCAATACTTTTGACAACCCTAGTGAACACACACACACAACATTGAGTCCTACATGAATTCACAGCTAAAGTGAAAACACTGGGGAACAATATTGTGTACGGCAGCTTCACAGGCAACTCCATAAACAGTCATTTGACCAAACATCACACTAAAACTGTAACGAATACAAGCACTGACAACTTTGTTTAAAATATTCATCTGAAATTAAGCAAATGTTTACACACCTCGATGTGCTGTCTCAGGTTGAATGCCAAAAATTTAAAAGGATATGCGTCATTCTTCATCTGAAAAACTTTAGACATAGACTTGAAGTACAGCCATGGGCGATGTAGAGGGAAGTCTTCATCTCCATCTGCTGCTGTAGCCATAGTAACATCGCATAACCAAATACAACTGCCTGCTGATGACCACTACTCTCTAGCTGTCTCTACCAATGAGCTGCCCAATCTAAGAAGCACATGCACAAGGTAAAGGTACGGGAACAACACTCGGACAAACAAACCACATGCAGAACTGCATGATCAGTTTACGGACTTTTGCATTTTAGAAAAGAGAAAAAAAAATATTCTGACTTTAAAGCAAATGTACCAAATAACAAGAGCCGTCATAAAATTTAGGAGTCAAAGCAATGCGTTTCCAAAAAGAATAATACTCGGGTAAAGTACAGAATCTCAGAAATTGTGTTCAGGTACAGTACTTAGGTAAATGAACTTCGTTACTGTCCACTACTTCTTCTAAAACCATGAGACGACCAGTGAAAGGGTTACAGAAATAGATATCTGGAAGAATTAGGGGAAAAAATGATTTCTCTAGTCACAGAAAGACAAACAAGAACCAGAGTTGTTTGCCCTGAACTGTAATACAAATAGCTCACATTTATTTAGAATGAAACGTTTTATTGATCATCAAATGCTGACAAAACAAATATTTAACCTTCAGACTAGGGTTGCAAAGGGTTAGAAAATTATCAGCTAATTTCCAAGGGAAGTTCAGACCTTGAATTTTGGAAATTTAGCACAATTGCAGTATAAAAATCAAACCTTGAGAAAAGAACTTGAGGGGGAAATACACAAAAAGCAATAATGGGTCTGAATGGGATGTTTTAGATAAAGGTATGTCCATTTCTCTGAACTGTAACTGTGCACTGCCTCCAGCAGCATTCCTCATCACATGCACAGATCATTTACCAGCACCCTGTTAAATGGGAGTAAAGTAAAAGGACAACCCTCTGTATGCACGGTGTATTCTCCATCACGTGTGCAGCCACACTGCCGCCAACACTACTGCAACGTCTGAGCCAGAGGGCTACATGCTCTCACCGTTATATAACTGCACTGAATATATTAAATATATTCTATGATATTTCAATAAACCAGTAGAAAGGAGCCTCAAGCAAAGTACACCGTTTGTCAACACCTTCTGCTCATTTGGCTGCTACCATGTGGGGTTTAGGTTGATTTAGCTGATTGAAGAATGTTAATGAATCTGTTTTCATTTATTGTTGATTGTAAAACATTTTTTTATAAATGAGTTTTTCACTTTAAACCCAAAGTTTGCAGACAGCCCACGTTATCTTCTCGAAAGAACCTCTCCTCATTAGTTAACTTCCCAGCTGGCTGATATCACCACAAGGCCCATTTCAGAATGTGTGTATTTGACAAATTAATGGATCATGCCTGCTCATGGTTTGGGAAAAGTTTTGTTTCTATCTGCATATAACCCGGTAAATACAGCCTGAGCAAATAACTCCTATAGTTTCATTTTATTCCTGTGATTTCCCATGGAAAGTTTCCATCTTGAATATTCCTGTGACTTTGCAACCCTACTCCAGAGACTGATCTAATCTATAGGCTGAAATCAGATTTTCCAGTGAGAGAAGTTCACCTTAAAATCAATTTTCCAGGCTCAAAAGTTGCTCCACAAATTTTTTGAGAGTTACAGATTTCAGAAACTCAGGTCCATAAAGTGTTTTGGCTAAACTCAAAGCCTTTGAGCCTTTTGGTTGAGGCTCAGCTGCGATAAGGATTGTCTGGAGTTGTGTGACCTACATTATGAATGTGGGAGCTGCATGGCTGCCAGGTCTGAACCAAACTGCAGTGACTGTACCACAGCGGTGTGTGTGCTGCTCCAGTCACAGAATGAGATGTCAAAGAAGATGTCACACTGGAAAGAAAATAACTTCGGGTTCCAGACACGGCAGCTCGTGTGCAGGTCTCATAAAGTTTGCCTTCATTTGATAGAAGATGCTGCTGCTTCATTGTGTGGCTGTGGGCACCAGCATACTTGTCAGCTCACCAAACACACACACACTCATGCACACACACACTCACAGTGAGCAGCCTGTGGCAGGTGTTGAAGAGACAAAGTGGAGGTGACAGACCTCTGCTCTCTCTGGCAGGAAGCTGTTCACACATCAGCCGCACACTGAGCTGCTTCTGCTAATGGACACTTTGATCTGCTCCCGTTAGTGGAAACTTTCTGTGAAAACACTCCATTTCCCTATGCAATTAGTCAAATCACTGATGTGATTCGACCTCAGAAACCTGCTGGGTTGGTATGAAACCATTCAACATGTGGTTACCAGCAGGCAGAGAGTTCTCAACTGATGCGTCTGTTTCCTGCTGCAGTAACATGTCCTGTGGCTATCAGTGTTTTCAGTCACTGAATGTGTGTGTGTTAACTGTCTGTGTGTCTGTCTGTAGGCATGCTGGTTGTTAACGTCACCTGGAGGAACAAGACGTACGTGGGGACGCTGCTGGACTGTACGAGACATGACTGGGCTCCTCCAAGGTACACACACTGAATTTAATTAAATATTGTCACTGTTGGGAAGAAACCAATCTCCATCGGCCAATATCGGCTTTTAAATGAACTCTCAGAATCGGCCAATATGCCTTTTCTTAATTTGCACAATGAATAAATATTATATACACTGAAAAGCACTCTATTTCATGTCTCCATCTGCTGGTGGGCCATCACGCTAGAGTGTGCCTGTATGATATGCTGTTAATTCCACTACAGAAGAGACTTGATGATCACTAAAATTAGGTGGGGAAGAAAGTAGATATATCGATACCAGTATTGGTTATCGGCCACATAATTTGCTATATTTCAGCATCTCTGGTAAAAGCGAAAAATCCAGTATTGTGAATTCCTACTATCCATAAACGTCTGTTTGTAGGTTTACAAATATTAAACCAACGAAAAGTATTTTTAAAATCATGTGATAAAATCTCGTGACTCCATTGGATCCTCAAACTGTTGGCAAACCCTCATAGCTCCACCCAGCCTCCATCTGAAGTGCCACATGTAGTGAAGCTGAAGATAAACAGTGACAAGGAGATTTCACCTGATTTCTAAATAAAGAACTGGTGGTGTGAATTGAATTGTCTTGCGGCCGGATCAGCAAACCTTTTGTTGCAGTTACACAGATTAGACACAGTGCTGAGGCTGACCACCTGCCTGCTGTTAGCCCTCAGCACTGGCTGAATTCAAGTTAAAGCTGCCACCTCTCCTCCTGGTGAATACTCTCCCAGCGGCGGGGAGTGAGGCGGAGGGATTGTAGGATCCACTGGCGAGCTAAGTCTTGTCTCTTGTGCGATCTCATAAACAAAAGAGATTTTGGCCAAATGTATTTAATGACAGGAAAAACTAAATAAACTTTGTAACGTGTAAGTTGATGATATGTAATGCGATGCACCTCCTGCCTCAGATGCAGTCGTTATGATAATGATTGCTCTTACCTGGTTATATACAACATTACCTACAATAGCTTCATGATATCAGAGGTGTAAAAGGTACCTTGGTGGAATTTACGTGGTCAAATCTGATCTGTTTGCTTTCAGATATTTTTGTGCAGGTGAAGGACGGCCGCTCTGCTCACAGTCTCTGTATGAACTGAACCAAGTTGCCGCTCTCTAACTCCGTGTGTGTTCTTTTAGGTTCTGTGAGTCTCCTACCAGTGATGTGGAAATGCGGAGCGGTCGCGGTCGGGGAAAGAGGATGCGTCCCAGCAGCAACACGCCATTGAACGACAACAGCAACTCCTCAGACAACAAAGGCAGCGGCAGCAGCAAGACGCGTGGCGCTGCAGCCAACAGCAAAGGGCGAAGAGGCAGCCAGACGGCCGGCGGTGCAGAGGACGCCAAGGCCAGCCCGTCCTCCGCCAAGAGGAAGACCAAACCTGCCTCAGATATGGAGCCCACCTCCAGCTCGGAGGATACCAAGGCTTCAAAGCGAATGAGAACCAACTCCACCGGCGCCGCACTCCCTCTCCCTGGAGGGAAATCGGACCCCCTTCCCCCGCCACAGCTGGACAGGACCTGCCCCTCCCCCGTACTCATCGACTGCCCTCACCCCAACTGCAACAAGAAGTACAAGCACATCAACGGGCTGAAGTACCACCAGGCTCGAGCCCATAACGACCACGATGTCCGATTGGACCAGGATGGAGACAGTGAATATGGAGATGACCCCGCCCTCCACCCTGACCCCGCCTCCTGCAATGGAGCCGCCATCTCGCCTGCCCGCTCCACTACACCAAAAGGACGAGGCTTTGACGCCCCGTCCCCCTCACCGGGTAAACTGTCAAAGGGGAAGAAGAAGGCGGGAGAGGCTGAGCCTGAAGTGACGGACGGTGGCGAGGAGGCAGCGTGTTTGACAGACGAGGCCAGCAACGACGGGATGGACGACAGGAAGGCCAAGAAAATGGCAGCCGGTGGCAAACCTGATAAACTGACACAGAAAGGCTTGAAGCAGGGTCGTCCTGCTGCCCCTGCTGCCCCCAACGCCCCCTCACCCTACGCCCTGCAGGCGTCCTCCCCTGCTCTGGGCTCAGTGGTACAGCCCATCCCCAAGAGCCCGCAGCTGAAGAACATCCAGCCAAAACCACCTCCGCTGGCCGACCCCGCCTCCAGCCCCACCCTCGCCAAGGACAAGAAGAAGAAGGACAAGAAGAAGAGGGAGGGAGGGAAGGAAGGGGACAGTCCGAAGGGTAAGGGGGGGAGGCCAGAGGAGGGGAAGAGCCCGTACTCGGACACGTCTGACGCTTTGCTCAACGGCTCCACAGAAGCTCATCAGAGCCGGCTGGCCAGCATCAAGGCCGAGGCCGACAAGGTGTACAGCTTCTCAGACAACGCGCCCAGCCCGTCCATCGGCGTGGCCAGCAGGATGGAGGCTGGTCTCGGGCCTCATCTCAACCAGAACGGAGCCGACAACGCCTCCGTCAAAACCAGCAGCCCCGCCTACTCCGACATCTCTGATGCCGGAGAGGATGCTGAGGGGAAGGCGGAGGGGCTGAAGGTCAAAACAGAGCCTGAGCAGGCGGCTCGCGAAGGGGCCAAGAAGGCGCTGTTCCCCCCGCAGGCTCCCAGCAAGGAATCACCGTACTACCCCAACTATGACTCCTACTACTCTCCCAGCTACCCCAACCCCAGCCCGGGAGCAGCACCTGCAGCGCCGCCTCATGTAGAAGGAGCTCAGGTGAAAGTGAAGAAGGAGGAGGAGCCAGAGGTGGGGGAGGAGGTCAAACTGAAGGTGGAGTCTCAGGAGGAGAGGAAGGCAGAGCCAGGCCCTCAGCAGCCATCAGTCATCCAGCAGCGCTCCAACATGTACACCCAGCCTCTGTACTACAACCAGTACTACGTCCCCCCCTACTCCTACTCACCTGACCAGGCTTACCATGCCCACCTGCTGGCCTCTAACCCCGCCTACCGCCAGCAGTACGAGGAGAGGCAGCGGCAGGCCGACAAGAAGGCCGAGGGTAAAGAGCGGGAGAGTGGGAAAGAGGAGTGGAAGCAGAAAGCCTCAGTGCCCCCCACCCTGTCCAGAGCCCCCAGCCTCACCGACCTGGGCGCCAAGGGGGGGCTGAACCCGACCAAGCCCAAAGAGCCGCCGCCAGCTGCAGAACAGACCAAGTCAGTCATCATGGCGAAGGGAGAGGACCAAAAGGCCCCCACTGCCCAGCCTGAGGGTCTGAAGATGAAGCTGAGTGAAGCAGGGCATCATGGGAAAGAGGAGGCAAAGTCAGGGGTGGAGTCAGGCAGGCCGGCAGGTGTAGAGCCCGCCATGTGGTACAGACAGGTAACTGCACTTTTATACAGAATTCTCCCCTAAAATGTAGATAAAGATACGTTCCACTTGTTGGATCCAGTTCCCAGTCAGCAAAATAAACAGATCCGTTCAGCTCCGACACCAATGAAGCTCAAATCAAACCCTTTATCTCTCCTCTGTCTTACTGTACGTTCACACCAAAAGCTACCAGAGCTGCAAAATAGCTGAATTCGCTCTAGACTTTAGACTCTCATCTACGTTGAGGGTGTACTATCTGCAAGGGGAAAAGTAAATAGAGTAAAGGAGACCCCAAATGAGTCGAGCTAAACTATTCACTGGAAATGCAGCATTTGTTTGATTGGCAAAAAGTGACAGACATCGGATTAGACCAGCTGTAGATAGTAAATGATGTTTCAGAAAAGTTTGTCTGTTTTCCAAAACAGGAACAAATTAAATGCATCATTAAACATCAATTAAATATCTGTTATCAATAAATACACTCATTTATAAACAGTCACAAGTGATTTCAGGCTTCAGAGATACAAGCTGCTCCAGCTAAATAACCCTGGGGCTGCTTAACCACATCTGCAACATGAGATCTTTCCCTTGGGTTCATTTTGTCTAACTGATCAAGTAAATACTGTACTTGTGACCCGTGTGTGATCACGCCACAGACTGAATCACTTCAGGGTAGACAACGAGCAATTGATTAGAATTCTGGAGATATATAAAGTAGTTACCCTTGTGTGTTTCTGTCGTTTTCAGCAGCAACTAACAAGTGTAAAGATAGACAGTTAAACATGGTGGACTGACCTATCTGACGTTTCTGCTCTGTATTTTGTATACTGTGTTGCTTTGTAAGCATTTTTAAGAAACTAAATCGGCTGGCACAGAAGCCGAGCAGTGTCCTGCTGTGGACAGGGCCGCAGGAACATGTATTTTAGACACCTAAAAAAATCAATCCCTGCGTTCTGAATGGCTTTTTTTTTTTTACTCTCAGTACATTACATTGCCCCCTGAACTTTGACCCTCTTGCTCATGTATCTGTCGCAGTCCATTCAAAATGTGTGTTTGGCAAAGTGAAATCACAGCAGTTAGAATGGCAGCACAGTTTGATCCAGTGGACTTTATTAAAACATCTTCAAGTATCACCACTGTCAGCTGTCTGTACTAACTTGTCTTCCTCTGTGCAGGAGCCAGACTCGCGCTTGTGGCCGTACGTCTATCCCAACAAATACTCCGAAGCTCCTAAACTGCAGGAGGAGGACAGGTGGAAGGAGGAGCGCGAGAGAGAGCGCGACAGGAAAGGGAAGGAGGAGAGGCCGCGGCCGAAGGAAGGCCTCCAGAAAGAGGAGGCGAAGGAGGGGGCGGAGGGCAGGACTCAGCTGCCTCCTGAGGAGCACCGTGGGGGAGGGAAGGAGGCGCGTCCCCCCCACATGCAGTTCTCCTCCCCCCTGGCCCAGCACCAGGGCTACATGCCCTACATGCATGGACCTTACGCCTACAGCCACGGCTATGAGCCCAACCACCCCGGCTACAGAGGCATGCCCTCGGTCATGATGCAGAACTACCCTGGTAAGAAGAAGGAGGAGCTTAACTAGATGTGTCTCCTCATGATTTGAATAACCTTTATTTCACCCAGCGAGAGTCCAGGAACACAGGATTAGTGTTCAGTTATCAGTCGACTGACAAAAAAATGAAAGGAATTTATGAGTCTTCTGGTTCTGAAAGGTCAGAAAAGGGTTAAAAAGTGACGACAGAATGTTTGAAGATGCTCTCAGCTCTTACTCAGACATGTCTCTGTCTTCAGGCTCGTACCTGCCGGCCGGTTACTCCTTCCCCTCGTACGGAGGGAAGGTGGCAGCAGGAGAGGAGGGGGAGAAGCCCTCCAGGTCCAGTCCCACGGTGAAGCCGCCCAGCGAGGCCAAAGCTCTGGACCTGCTGCAGCAGCACGCCAGCCAGTACAAGAGCAAATCCCCGTCCATCCAAGACAACAAGACGCTGCACGACCGGGAGCGAGAGCGAGACAGGGAGCGGGAGAGAGATCGGGAGCGAGACAGAGACCGGGAGAGAGAGGGCGACCGGCCGCGATCCTCACCGTCCCAACGCATGCTGCCGTCCCATCATCACCTGGGATACCCGCTGCTGTCGGGACAGTACGACCTGTCCTACGCCTCAGGTGAGACACACTGGGACAGACGTAGAGTCTCCATTTAATCTTCAAGAGAATATTAAGCAAAATAATAGAAATGCAAATATACACGACACACACTGAACATGTTGCATCTGTCTCAGGTCTCTCCTCCTCAGCCATCGTCGCCAGTCAGCAAGCGTCCGCCCCGTCCATGTACCCACCTGCACGGAGGTGAGAACGGTAAGACTTACACACATTTTATATCTTTACTTCAAACATCCCTCCATGAATACTTTATTTTATTTACATCTTAACTTAAACACTTAACTCAAGACTGTTTCTCTTACTGACACAGCTCTGAGTGTCTTTCCTCTTCTGTTCATTGCAGTGAGTTTAATCCACAGTCTCAGTCTGCAGCACCACCTGGTGGTCAGCAACATCACTCTTTTCTGAAGGACTGAAAGAAATGTGGAATTGTTTACTATGGTGCACTTTCAGTATAAATTTGCATCTGTACTGGATGTGACTGCAGCAGGTTTAATTTAATACTTAGAGGTCAAAGGTCAGGGCAACAGTCGTCCTCTGCAGAGATGTTTCAGTGTTAAAGTTGTCTTTAAAGTGTGTGCGTTAATGTCTTCAGATTATTTGACACTGAAGTATCAGCTCTCAGATCACATTCACTTATTTAATGATAAAACAATAAAGGCTGCATTTAATATAAGTTAATTCTTTATTGATCCACTGAAGAAATGTTTATGTTGCAGCAGCAGAGGACAGAAGTGAACAAATACGCAGGGCAAGAAGAAGAAAAAAAGGAAACTAAAATAAGAATTGAAGTTAAAATAGAAACTACACTAGAGCAATTTAAGATACAGTCAATATATGAAAGTAGAGTCAGACTGATAACTCTGTTTAGCACATTAACAACCATATAACAATATATTCATTAATAAATACAAAATGTGACTTCTCACTATTTAACTGTAAGATTCACTTTTAATGTTTGTTACTATCATCTTTGATGTGATGTGCACCATTAACACACCAGCGTACCCAAGTAGGCGAAGTTAGCACACCAGTTGACAGTTACTGTAGCTGGCAGATACACTGAATCTGCCACTAAATTTCAGCAGTTAGGGGCCGTACACATGCCGTGTTTTTTGCGCCCTCAAATTCATTGTTTTCAACGTAGACGCACGGCAGGTGAGCTCAAACACCAGAGTGACGCTGTCGCGGTGCACACGTTCCTGAGTGCCTATTTTTCAAGGCGCGACAGCTGGCACAGAAAAGGCATAAAAGTAGCGCCCAGATTTTCAGGCTCGCTCCTGTTGACCTATAATCTCCTCTCACCTGTCTGCAGGCACACCTGATTGGCTGACCTCCACCTGCCCCGGAGTCATGTGACTGGATCACATGAGGAAGCATTTCTGTTTCAACATCAGTTCAATGGTGTTTGTGTACGTTTGATTTCTCCTCCTGGACGTCCAGCCGGCCGCTTCGCTCCTCGCTGGACTGCTGAGACTTCAGGAGGATTACTGGTTCTACTGGTGCTACTGGTCCTGCTGGTTCCAGACGGTACCACGGTGCTCGGGTGGGGGGGCGGCAGAGGTTTTGGCTCAAGGACAAAGAGGACCTGGTGGGTGGAGACGTGTGAGATGCTGCTGGGACGTACGGAGGAGCAGCCGTTGTTGTGGAGGTGGGCGGGTCGTCGGCAGCGGCGGGAGGGGGCGTTCAGAGTCACGTTGGCGTGCTGCTGCAGTTGAGAGCGCACGGGGCAGTCGCTTCCTGTCCGGCCGAGCCTTCAGTCGTCTCACAGGTTTTTTTTTTAAATTTCTCCTCACATTTCTGCGACGTCCTCCGACCCCCAGACTTTACCCGCCGTGACCTCTGACCTCTCTGAGGAGCTGCCACTCAGCCCTGGACTCTGCCTCCACCGGACGCCATCACACTTTCACCTGGAAGTATCTCAGCTTCACAGGAAATTAAACAAAAATACTGTGGACGGAGGAGGATGGACCAATCAGAGGGCAGCGTTGGGACTGATGCTGCTTCCTCAGACTCCTCCTCCTCAGTGTGTAGCTGTACTGTACTCTGTGTATGTGTGTGTGCGTGTGTGTGTGTGCGTGTGTATGCGCGCGCGTGTGTGTGTGTGTGTGTGTGTGTGTAAATACTGTACAGAGGAATTATTTTAAAGAGCCTGTTGGATGCTGTTGGATTTCCTACTCTTCTTTTTGTCTGGTAGCCTCTGCCTCTGTTTTTCTACTGTTGTTGATCTGATATTAAACCTGTAGCTGGTGGAACGGCGCCCGAGCTCAGTGTCCTCTTTTATTCCCCTGAAACATCGACGACAGAAGGAGGAAGTGTTTTAACAACGTGAGAGCTGAGGTCAGTTTGCAGGCTCAGATTGTATGAGCAGAAAAAGATGGTAATTAAATTCTCAAAGCTGTTTCCTCTCACCTTCAGCTGTCTGAATCACCTGAGCTCCAATTCAAACTGACACCTGAGCTTAATTTGTCTGATTTGACCTTGAAGTCTCTTTGTCAGACACCTCTTTCAAAATAAAAGCTTGGACATAGGTGTTGAAGCACTGCTCAGCATCTGCACTTTAAAAATCTCTTTCTTCAATGGCTAAAATCACATCTCATACAGCGTCTGCACAAAAACTTGTTCATAAATCAGCGCAACAAAAACGTTTTTAGGATCAAAATAATTTAAAAGTTGTAGATTTACATCCTGTTTTCACTGCAGGAACTTTTTCAGGTTCAGAAAACAGTTTAGAAAGTCAACACGAACACAGGTGCTTTTGAAAACAAGGCTTTTCCTCCTCTGTTCTAACAAACAATATCCCATCCAAACACGCTGTTGTAAAAAATGTGTCCAAATCAAAACAGTTGAAGCACTGCAAAGAGCACACCAAACCAACAGGCAGTGATATAACTGTAACCCAGCGATGATGTTGGCCAATCAGAGGCCTGTAAAAACTCCTTACCTGAAGGCTATGTGTTCCCTCTGCTCCTCAGTATTGTGGAGGAGTAACTGAACATTTGTGTAAACATGTAAAAATTCCTTTAAGCAAAGTCAGAGCAGCACTTTTTTTGTTCACCTCCTCCATTACTGAAATGTTATCTCATTTCTCACTTTGATAGAGTACCCTTGTGTGTGTGGACGAGGCCTCAGGAACCTTTTTGTTTCCACCGGGGTAAACTTTAGTTAGTTGGTTAAATTTAGTCCCTGATGCATGTGTTCATCACACGTTCAAGAATCAGTGTCACACCACAGTAAATAAGATCAACATGAAAGCTGCTGTGTTCCCTGAGCATTAAAATATGTCATCAAACATGTTTTTTGTAATCGCTGTGGGACTGATGTGATTTTCCTGATCTTCATGATTCCTCAGGTCACATTTCTAAATTACAAACTTCTGTGTTTGCAGCCGTCACAACAACTTTAAACCTGATTTTTTTTTTTAAACATTTTCATTTGCTCGATTTTATAGGAATTTGTGGGATTTTATTGATACCAAAGATTCTGCTTATCAGTCCAATTCTTCAGTTACTGATCAGTTTTCTGTGTGAAACCTGGAACTTTTTTATTTTAGTATCATAATTTCTCTGACAGTAATCAACAGATTATTTAGCAAAGCCAGAATTCCTTAGCTGCACCCTTTAGATTATTTTTTTAAAGCTTTTTATTCAGTTGAATTCATGATCAGTTTCAGTGAAGCTGAAGCTCAGTTGCCATAGTTACCTGCAGTGTTACACACCCTGATGTAAAAGAGTTGCTAAACTTTTGACCCGTGTTTGTTTGAGGCGTCCTGTTACTGATACTCACCAACCAATCAGAAGCCGGTATCTATCGTCGCCATGGCATCATAAAGGTTAAAGCAGCAGTTAAACCGGCTTCATGACGTCTTTTATTCTCCATAAAATCCATGATGACGTGTTTTCATTAGATCAGATGCAGTCAGTGAAGAGACGTCAACACATGCACACACACAGGCTCGCTCAGAACAAACTGATGCTTTAAATAAAAAATATCTTTAAGTTTTGGGTTTAAAACATCTGAAACGTCACAATTAAATGTCAAAGCAGGATGCAGTTCAGCTACATGTTGGAGCTTTGATGTTGTTTTAACTGATTCACACAAAATGAACTCTGGTTTCAGTTTCTCTCTAATGTGAAGATTTACTACTGTTCTGTCGTGTGATAAATTAAATGTTTTTCACTTTTGGACTGACTGTCGAACAAAACAAAAAAGCTCTGCAGAGTTGTGACAGTCATTTTTGACTTTTCATCAGCAAAACAGTTGAATTAATTTTGAAAAATAATAAACAGGTTAATTGAAAATGAAAAACTAATCGTTAGCTGGAACCCAAAGCAACAGATTGTTAGATTAATTTGTTTTAATTAATAATTTCTCAAATTGAAATGAATGATTTTAGCTTTTTTCCAAGCAGCTGCTGGGTCTGTCTGTCTGTCTGTCTCTGTCTCCTCACTGTGACCCAGGTGACTGAAGGATGCCGTCTGGAGCCGCACTGACCTCGTTTCACCTTCATGTCCTGATGGTACCAGGTGAACAGACAACATTAGAAAAGGGGTGCGAGGCAAACTACAGCCCGCTGCCTGTTTTATAAGAAAAATGAACTAGATTATAACTCGAGGATATTTCTAATAAATTACTTTATGTACATTGTATCAGCGAGCTCTGCCGTTGCACTTCTTTATTTGAACACTGGGTGTCGCTGTTTCACCTACAATGACTGACTCATGGCGGTAGATCATTAAAAGATGAAAGATGGAGAAAAATTATTTTCAAAACATTTCATAATAAACAGCATAAAGCCAATACAGATAATAACAGATTATGGGGATACGAACAGAACATTAACAGAAATCTTATATCAGGTCTTGAGATGTCGTACAGGGTGAAGAGGATCACTGTTTTAACCGCTTTCATATTTAGAGAGTAGAATTGATTTTGATGATTTTGTTTGAGTTCAGATCCAAATATTATAAGAGTGTTTATGATAGGAAAATTTTGATTAACGAATGTGAGATTTTGCAAGTAAACGAATCAAATTGATGATTTGGAATCTTTGAAGAAATGCCTTGGTGGGATAAAAATGGTGAATCATCTTAAACGTCCCTTACTTCACCGTATTTGTAAAAAGGTATTTAGAGGGTAGGCAGCAGATTTTCCTCCAGTCCAGGTCTGAAGTGAAGTTATTCCAGTAGGAAACAACATTTGGAACAGAGACGTTTTCTTTTTCAAATAAAGCAGGTATAACACAGTTATATATATATATATATATATATATATATATATTTTAGAGGAGAAACAGGTCTGTCTGAAATACTTTTTGTAAAATGTGGGCACACAAATAAACTAGTGTCAAATGTTTCGTGGTGTTGCGTTGTGCAGTTTTGATTGAAAATGATTTTTCTGTGGCAGATGGGCTTTTCTGGTGTAGAAACACTAATTTACTTGTAGTCTTACTGGTTAAAAACTATGCGTTTTCAATTGTTTGGCTTGTGACTTTTTTTTTTTGTATATGACCCAAAGGGAAAAAAAACAATGGTGCTCCCTGCATATGAATCTCCCTCTGGAGTTTTTCAGAGGGGCTCCTGATGAGGTTAATTCTTTGGAGCCTGCATGGTGCTTCAAATCAGACATGGTTCCAACCAGAGTCATTATCGGTAATTTAAACTAAACTTAAACGTTTTAGTTTACTGAAATAGAAATTAAAACTAAACTTCAGGGGGGAAAAATCACTGAAACAACATTGTGTACTTACAAGACTAACTTAAATAAAATAAAAAAAATATACAGAAAATGTCTTGTTTTAGTTTTTGTCAGTTTGGTCAAACTTGACAACACAACATGAGGTATTGGTGCATCTGTTAGAGGCTGGGATGTTGACATAACTGTCCTCAAAAAGTTTATATTGTAACACCTCCTGTGAACTTCTCAAATCGCACCCCTTACAAATACCCTAATATTATGCAAAAAAATTAAATTAATATTGAAACTAATTACTAACTAAAACTAAACACTTTTAAACATCAGAAACTAAAGTGACAAGCAAACTGCTGAAACTGAACTGAACTAAAAGCAATAAGAAAAAGAAAACAGATGAAAAATAAAATACAAAACCATACCACCCTGATTTCAGATGTTTTCATCAAAGCCCCCTAAAACACCCCACCCACAGCCCTGGTATGGTGGAAGTTTTAATAAGTTTGAATAAAACAAATAAAATTCAGTCAAATAAGGTATGCGATCCTAATGTTTGTCCATAAAGTGTATATTACAATGTCAAGAAGGGAATAAAAACATTGGAGGACATGTTTCCTTATTAAATAGGTGAGGGGGTGTAATGAAGAGCCTAATATTTTCTACACATTGTTGGTTTAGATGCTTTATAACTGTGAGGTGCAACATGAACACATATCTGTAGATTCAATATGACTTACACTTCCTGAGGATGTCATCACCTCTGATGTCCGTCCTGAAGAAACTTCCATAAATCTCATAGAAATCATAGGAACAAAAACCCTCCTTATAACTGCAGAACCTGCTTGAGAATTGTCATGTTTTTAAGTTTTCCTTGGTTTTAAAGTAATCCAGTGACAGTTCTCTGTACATCCATGGGTACACTGCAAACAGGAGCTGCTAATAAATAATTCGGCATACTTTTAATGAAGACTAAATATAAACAGGTTAAAAAAACGGGGCTCCAGATGCGGCTCACAGCTGTTAGCAGTCCCAAACAAAGCTGTGACTCACGTACTTTAACTACCTCTTCTCAGAGTCGTATCTTTGTCAAATCCAAACACACAGAAATGACACACATATTTTTAAATTCAGTGTGACTTACACTTTTCTGGGGAGATGACTGTCATGACTAAACGTCCATAATCCTGCTAAGAAATCATAAAGAGAAAAAAAGACGCTTCTCGTTCCTGCAGAACTTGCCTGAGAATCATCGTGTTTTTAAGTTTACTTCAGGATGTGAGTCATCCATTGACAGTTGTCGGTACATTGATGGGTACACTGCAAACAGGAGCTGCTAGTGGCTAATTCGGCTCACTTTAAATGCAGAATTGCCAAAATACAGACAAATATAAGATAACAGGATTCATGCAGTGTGGTTGTTTCACCACAAAGAGGCGCTGCTGCACTGTTACAGATTAATTAAAGGGCCGGTTCACCAAAACTACATAAAAACAAAGCTGTATTTTCTCATTTAAGTTTCCAGTCATGTTGAAAGTTTTGATTTAATTTCTTTAAGATTTCTACCTCCAATCAAATACAATGGAGCTCAAACAAAATCTCATTATACAAGGAAAAATTATGTGTATGGCTCAAAGAGAAATGTTTTGACTTCCTCTTGGGGTTTCATGGTTCACTCACAGCATTGAATTATGGGTCGCTGTACCTGTTGCATGACCCTTGTGACAGAAGAGAGCATTTTACCTGGAAATAATCTGGAACCACGCATGCTGCACCACCGTGACTCCACCCGCCTCACAGCTTCTGCTTCTCAGTGCTGGTAAACTTCACAGGATGTTTCAGTGCAGATTAAAGAGCAGATCAGAACATGTGGTTTCCTCATAGTGACAGCAGACCTTCAGCTCAGAGCAGAGAGGAAATGAACCCAGAAAACTGCTTCTTCTTCTTACTGCGCAGTGAGTCTTAAACGTGTCTTATATTTTTAACGTAGATGTCCAGTGTGTTTTAAAGCTTGTTTCCTAAATAATTTATCCTCCAGAGACTCTGAAGTTCAGTGACTTATTTTAATGTGTTGTGACTCTGTTTGATGCATCATGTTAAAGGGCACCTCAGCTCCGACTTCATGTGGGACTGAACTATTTGTATCCTGTTTTACAGCAGTCACTTCACTTTATAAGTAACATTTTTCTATTTAAAATGAGATGTGTGTTCCCAGAATCTCCATACCCACAGTGTGTCTGCTGCTTGATAGAAACACACTAGGTACACTGCAAAACAAATCCTCATCTTACTGAGTCATTTCTGTCTGTAATTAAGTGTTTTTTGCTTTTTAATTTNTGTGTTCCCAGAATCTCCATACCCACAGTGTGTCTGCTGCTTGATAGAAACACACTAGGTACACTGCAAAACAAATCCTCATCTTACTGAGTCATTTCTGTCTGTAATTAAGTGTTTTTTGCTTTTTAATGGGGGTTAGTTGTATCTTGCAGTGAGGAGTGCAGATTGCAACTAGCTGTGGTCATTGTTCAGGAGGTTTTTACCAGGAGCTCATTTATCATTTATTTTCCATAACCTCTTATCCTGTTGGGGGTCACTGGGGCCTGGAGCCTATCCCAGCTGACACTGGGTGAGAGGCAGGGTTCACCCTGGACAGGTCACCAGACTATCACAGGGCTGACACATAGAGACAGACAACCATTCACACCTATGGACAATTTAGAGTCGCCAGTTAACCTGCATGTCTTTGGACTGTGGGAGGAAGCTGGAGCACCTGGAGGAAACCCACGCTGACATGGGGAGAACATGCAAACTCCACACAGAAGGGCTCCCACACCCTGGGTTCAAATGAGGAACCCTCTTGCTGTGGTGACGGTGCTAACCACTGCATCACCGTGCAACCCATGAAGACACTTATTATATTATATATTATCCTACAAACTGGACCTTTAAATAGAGGTGGAGAAAACATCTTCAACCTTATTTAAGGAAGTACGTAAAGCACACTGCAGCACTGTAATCAATGAAAATTAAACATAATTTTAGATAGTTTTTAAAAAGTATTCAACAGACCCCAAAATGACTGAATTACAGACTAAAATTAGTGACAAAAAATGAAATAGTTTTGCAGTGTATTCCAGAGAGTGTAGGGTTAAAGGGGGGCCAGCAGCCCAGTGTGGCCCTTGGCCCCCCTTATAGATTATTACGGCCCTGTTTAAATACATTTATGTAATCACATAGTCTGAATATATAACCAAACCCTGCCCATACTATTCCATCTTTACCGACGCTTTTATTTTGTTAATTCTTCACCACATGCTTTTATTCTGAAGACCACTTCCTGTCACTTCCTGTCTTGTGTGTGTTAAGCTGTGTGGACTTGACTCAGCTGGTCCAGCGGATTCCCTGCAGCAGCAGCAGCAGCAGCTCTGCTCCGCTCGGACCGACAGACGGACGGACGATCGGTCACCGGACAGACCGGGTATCTGCTGTACAGCCGCGGACCTGATTGAAGACTGCAGGACACACACAGGTAAGAGTGACTGTGTTGTATTTCACTGTGAATGTGAGAAGGGACACGCTGCTGATGTCATCACTGATGTGGTGCCTTTTAATGTCAGTAACGTGTGGTAGCTATATAGTGTGATGATGGTAGTACTGTTGTATCAGCGGGATCGTTACTGCTGTTAGTTACATTACTGGGAACAGTATGTTTAATAGTAGTTGTATTAGGCTGTTATAGTGTCTGTGTCAGTGGTGCACAGATGCTGCTAGAGGTGGAATGTAACTAAGTAGAATTTACTCCACTATGTTTCTCTGGGAATAAATTGTACTTTTTACTGCACTACATGTATTAAAAAGATTACTTTACACATTTACATTATTAATGCAAAATATAGTCAGCTAATTAATTATGATGTATGATTATTGATGAAACTATCTACAAGTATCTTAAGTTAGAAGGTTAAATGAGCTCCATCTTCACCAGATGCACGCTGGTGCGATGGTCAGCAATGCCACCTCACAGCAAGAGGGTTCCTGGGGTTTGAACCCAGGGTGGGGGAGCCCTTCTGTGTGGAGTTTGCATGTTCTCCCCGTGTCAGCGTGGGTTTCCTCCAGGTGCTCCAGCTTCCTCCCACAGTCCAAAGACATGCAGGTTAATTGGTGACTCTAAATTGTCCGTAGGTGTGAATGATATAATATATATACTGTTCTTAAATTGCCTAATGAGTACTGTTGGAGCCATAACATAGTTTGGTTTATATTAGCTGTATCTAAACAAGGTGAATATAAATATACACATGCAGTTATGAAACTGAACTCAGAGTGGAGCATTCATGTGTGAGGTGCATATAGGTGAGCTCTAGGTGATGGCAATCAGGTGTGTGGAACAGGAGGCAAACAGATTTGATCGTGTTGTGGAAGCATGTCGAAAAGCTTTAAGCATTAGCGTGTAAAACTGAATTAGCTGAATGGAATAATGATTACATTTGAACAGTGCTGTTGCCCTCCTGTGTTATGGTGAACATGTGTGTATTGTATTGAGAATAAACGGATTGTCCAGAACAAGTTCACCTGTTCATCCCTCAGTGGCTTGTGTAGACATTTGTTTTGTTAAAAAGTCACGTCAACTACTTTTTTTTTTTTGATACTTCAAGTTTATTTCTCTGATAATACTTCTATACTTCAGTAAGATTGTCAGTGCAGAACTTGTAACAGAGTATTTTCACACTGTGGTATTACTGCTTTAACTTAAAGGTCCAGTGTGCAGGATTTAGGGGGATCGCAAACAGGTGCATACCACCACCTACTGTACAAGAGACTNGACCCGACCGAGGCTACGCTAAATAGCCATATAGAGAAAGGCTTTTTTGTCGCTGTTGGGTTCAAATAAATATGTGGATCTTCAAGGAGGGGTGATACGAACTAGGGACAGTTTTATAAATGGTAAAAAGTTCCGCACAGCTGCTTTAACATCTGGCTCTTATTGTATCAGAGAAAAAGGGTGAGCGCACATTAGCAGGTGCAAGGCTAACGGCTCGTTTCCAAGATGTCAAACCCCGTAGGAGAAACACTGATTTATAACATGAAACTGCTTTATTGGTTCTCGGTTTAAAAAAAGAGACCTCTGCAGATAATTCGGTTCCTGGTTATAACCTCCTGAGCAATGGACACTGAAGGAATTCTAACCAGGAGAAGTTTCTACGCCAACAATTCCCCCTAAATCTTTCACACTGTACCTTTAAGTTAAAGACCTGATTGCTTCTTCCCTCACTGCAAAGCACTTCATGGTTAAAGGGATGTTTTGCACTACATTGCTCTGATAGCTACAGTTTCTTTGATGTAGAGAGAACATGATAAATTTATGAGATATGATGCAGTATAATAGATGAAAAGCTCAGCACAGCGTCGCGGTGTTTTCAGTGACTGTAGCTGATCAGAGGCTGAAGATGTGCTGTAATTAACATGGATAAGAAAGATTAAGTTTTAAATTACAATTGTTTCATCTTGTTGCATGAAATATTATCTTGTGCATGTAAGATTTTAAAAATAATAAGCTTGTAAGGACCTTTGATGAGCTCCATAGTTTAACACTCTGAATGCATAATGAGTACTTTTACTTCAGGTACAATTTGCTTGTAATACTTATTAACTTTTACTCGAGTACAGTGATGAGTGATGGCTGTAACAGAGTATTTTCACACCGTGGTGTTGCTACTTTTACAGTAAACGATCTGAGTACTCCTTCCACTGCTGGATGTCACCATATGTTGGTTCACAGAGGCGGAGGAAGATCTGAATACACAGCCTGGTGTTTTGGCTCGGCCCGCTCGCTGTGTTTTCTGTTTCCTCGTGTGTGTTCAGAGGCTCTCGGGTCTCTCCGGCACCGCAAACAAAACACCTCATTCACTGAGAGGCGGCAGAACCAGGCGACCTCCAAAGAAAAACCCCACAGTCCTCCGCCCACAGAGACGTTTATCACAGTCCTCCGCCCACAGAGACGTTTATCACAGTCCTTCACCCACAGAGACGTTTCTCACCTCCTCTATGGGATTCAAATTAACTGTCACCTGGGTTATTACTCACTGTTGTCACTCATCATCTCGCCTCATATTAGTATCATAACAACAACTGTGATATTATTTACATGATGATCTGAAACGTCTTCATCTGTTTAACAAACATGTTTTTTTTATAATTAAGGATTTTTATGTGTTTTTATGTTATGTTTTATATTTTTCATGTCGTCGGGAGGAAGCAGTGAGCTACAGACAGGAAGTCAGACCGTACTGAGGGACGGACGACAATAGGAGAAATATATAATAACACCAGGAAAGTTCCATCCTTTAAATGTTAAAAAGTAGAAGTACTAATACCACACTGTGAAAATACTCCACTACAAGTAAAAGTCCTGGAATTAAAACCTTACTTAAGTAAAAGTATGTGTCAGCAAAATGTAGTTAAGTGCAGCAAAGAGTTTCTGTGTCATTTTACCGCTGCAGATGTTTAAGGGTGAGCTTATTTTAACTCTTTTATATACTGCTGGGTTTAATCTACATCGATGCGTCATATCCTATATGATCATCATGTGTTTGTAGCGTGACTGTCCTGTGAGAACCACGAATCACTATAAAGTCGGAAAAACAGCCCTGTTTAACATAAACATGAACAAAACATAACAGTAAAGCAATTTAAAAAAACTTAAAAATTAAGGAAACAATTAGAATCAGTCAATAAATAAGTAAATAAATAAGTTAAAATAAACAAATAAGTAACAAAATAGAAGAATATGCCAGCTAGAAAAACAGATTAGGAGGTGGATGAAACAGTTGTCTGAAAAGAAACAGACACATGCAGTAAAATGTACAAAATTGACCTCTGAGATAGAGTAGAGGTATGAAGTAACATAATATGAAGTTTGTACTTATGTGCAGTACTTGAGTAAATAAAAGTACTTAGTTACTTTCCACCTCTGCCGTTGTGACATGTCACTTTTCAGTTGGTGAGTAGATGTCGTGAGTCGACCTGTGCAGCAGGTGTTGTGATGTATGAACAGACGGAGGAAAATGAGTAGTGGTTTTAGTGGAATATTATTTTCTTATTGTTTGCACACATTTCATTAAAGAGGATGCTGCTGTGGTGGAGACCAGTCTGACCATCAGGATAAACCTAACTGACTGGTTTCACTGGTTCTGCAGCCGTGGACACAAACCACATAGAGCTGGATATCAGGATTATATCTGGATTATGTTCTGTCTGTTTAGATGATTTGATAACGAAGCTTCACTGGGCAAGATACTTAACCCTGTGTGCTCCTGATGGCTGTTCCATTGGTGTGTGAGAGTGTGTGAGTGGTTACTGAGTAGGTCAACACAGGTGGCACCATGTGTGGTAGCCTAGGGCACCTGTGTGTGAATGGGTGACTGTGACGTAACGCTTTGAGTGTTTGGAAGACTAGAAAGGTGCTATACAAGTCCATTTTAAGGGATTTTGTGCAACTGTGTACGTTGCTCAACTTAGGAGAAATTAAGCCGTAAGGGTCATAATTATGGAGAAAAGTTAAGGTGTTTTGTGCAGCAGGTCCCAGCGCTTAGTAATCTGTAAACTTTCCAGAAAGACACTGGTCGCTGGTTTTCAGGCAAACAAAATGGAAGAGAAGCGTGCTCTGGCCGTGTTCATCCCAGCTGAACAATATGTCGGACGAAAACTATCTATACTATAACAGAGACAGAAAAGCTCATTTGTGAGAGCACATCAGTCAGACACTGAGTTTGCTGGTGCTTTTATCACCGCGTTGATGAAGTGATATCTTGTACGACTGTTATCTGTGTGGTCAGCCCTCTGTTAAAGTAGCGTCATCAGCACTGACACTGGGAGGGCTTTTTCGCTGAGATGAAGCGCCCTGCCACTGCTTGTCTGCTATAGAAGAATGCTTTGTGGACACAGGCCCTTACTGACCTTTTCCAGAGCTTTCGACTGCATCACATCATCTTCATCAGCAGATCAGGGTTTGTTGTGTTGCCATAGAAACGGAATTGTTGACAATGCGAGCCTGCGGACTGTATCATTTACAGTTCCTGTTGACTGTCATGTAATCTCTCAAGACAGATTCTGCAATTTACATTGTAGAATCTGTCGGCAGCCCTGTGTGAAAGACGACTTGGGGGGGGGGGGCTTTAAGGTTTGAACGATGCTGCGCTTTAGCCAATCACAATGGAGTATAACAGCTAACGGTTAGCCCAGCTAATCTACGATAACCATGTTATTAATTACAAAACGTGCACACAGAAATAGTAACGTTTCTTCAATCATTGTGTTTATAGACTTAACAAACATCAGATTAGTGTACACGGTGATATAGTGACGTGAAAAATGTGATATATAGCTAAACTCTGCTGGTTTTCTACCCGAAGTATTTGTAAACAACAAGGCGATTCCCTGGGGGCACCACCGGAAGTGAAGGGGGTGAGCGATCCCCGAGGCCCCTGCACTTCTGTTAGTCGAAAAACTCCGGGCTGTGCCTCCAGAGGTGGCATGTCAGTTCATTGATGACTGTTGAGATAGAAATTTGACAGAATGCTCTTGACTCAAGCTCCAGTTACTCGCTTTCAAACCATGTTCCTGAACTTCATCTTTATTATGGTCAGGAAAGAGACTTGTTTAGAGACACGTGGGTCACAAGAACTATACATGAATAAATAATATAAATGTAATGTTAGAAAATACATGTAGCTAGGTATCGTGATGAAGAAGATGATTGAAAGCTCGAGATCACAGACACAAACAGACTAAATGTTTTCTCAATACGTTTTCCCTCCCAGCTCTTCAAAGATGGCAGCTTGGTCCGGAACGTGTCAAACAGTGATGCTCTAGGTAACCCTGCAGTTTCAGTTTTGAACGCATCAGTTTCCGTAATTTATGTGCATACAGTTTCTTTTCAAAATAAACTTCCAGCGTTGGTTTACTTCGTTATCAGATTTACTTGGTTAGGTTTACGCAGCAAAACTTCAGATCACGGTTTGGGTTTGAATGACGTTGAGTTTTGGCTTCACATGGGACATGAACATTCGTGGGTGAAAGTCCCGTGTTTGTTTGGCTCATCCATCCCCCCTAACCTCCTCCCTACGTTGACTTTCTTGGATTTTATACTGCGTCAGTTGCTCTGTATGTAATTATGATGCAGATGGGTTTACTGTGGAGTTAGCTGAAAGCTTGGTGCATCTCATAAAGACACAAAAGGGAGCCTTAGTGCGTCAGTATCAGACACTGAGGGCCACTGACCAAGCATCAGTATTTGACTATTTGAGTGAGAATGGCTTGGTTTTCTTTGGGTGGTGTGTGAGTTCAACCTGAGAGACTGGAGGGAGATTACATATCTGGAAGGTAGCTCTGAGTTACTTTGCAGTAAAAGCAGTTGAGTGTTGATGACGTTCAGGGTCTGATCAGATAACTCCTGGGCACCTCCTTGTGGGAAGGAAGGGACCTGAAGCAGAACCGGAACTCAGATTTCCCAACCCAGACGAGGAGCTGGAGGATGGCTGGGCTACGTCAGTCTGCTGATACTAGTAAATGGATGGAAAGCTCCTGTGTAGCCATGTGAGCAGCAACCACTGTGGTCCAGACTAAAACATCTCAACAACTATTAGATGGATTGTCATGACACTTTATTCACACATTCATGTTCCCCAGAGGATGAATCCTGCTGACTTTGGTGATCCTCTGACTTTTCATTTAGTGCCATCATCAGGTCAACATTTCTGATAAAACCTGACTTGTCTCTGAGCATCTTCAGTGACATCCTTGAACATTGATATAGCTCCATAATGAAGTCCTTGGTCTTTTATTTTGAAGGACTGGCAGAAAACCTGATGATGTTTGCAGAAACATTTTGTGTTGTCAAACAGAACTGTGAGCCTCGAGCTGCGTCTTTAACCATGTGGACGTCTTGGCTGGAAGACTTTATGGGATGGCCTGCAGGACTGGGTCATCCTTCTCCGTCCTGCAGGACTCAGTCTTTCTGATCCATCTTATAGGACTTGGTCATCCTGATACGTCCTGCAGGGCTTTGCCATCGTACAGGACTCGGCCTCCCTGCTCCATCCTCTCAGTTAAACGATGAGTGTGCGACCTGATGTGTGACGGCGGGAGGTGGAACAACAGCTTGAAGATCTAAAGTGTTTCCCATTACAGCAAACAGCCTGCGTCTCCCTGAGGTGCTGCCTGATTTAATCAGCGGGGCACAACTCCTTTGAGAGGAAACCAACAGGCGTCTCCATGGAAACCAGGAGGAGGAGTAGGAAGGAGGAGCAGTACCTGCTGTCAGCTGGAGGGAAGGAGAACGGGCTACATGCACGTCAGGATCATGCCTGTCACCATGGCAACTGTGGTTCACGTCCACCTTTGATCTCTCAATGCATTCATCGAAATGTGTTCACTGCTTTGCTTCATTCAATCAGCAGGTCAGTGAGGTTTAAACTCCTCTGCAGATACCTACACAGCAGTCCCAAATGTCCTGCTCTCCCTCCTGACATCAGATTTATTGATCTGGTGTTTGCCTTCAGTCCATCAACCAAAGGATTAGTGTCAGCTCTCTGTGGTTTGATAATGGGTCTGACATGTGCCTTTCTCACCACAACAAAAGCAGCCTGGTAGCAGCACACAGAGGTCACTGCTCCTCTGGTGACAGATGGGATGACGTCCTCAAGCAGGTGCACTCATCCTCTATGTGTGGTCGTCACACTTCAATTCAAAGCAGCTACAAGGACTTTTTAACGGGTTATGCAACAGTCTCAGTGCAGCACTGATGCCTCTGTATGATGTAAGCAAACAAGGCCATCAGTGAGACCGGCTGTTTCTGTATAGTTATTCTTAATGCTTGTCCCTGGGTCAGATTCTTAAGACTTATATTTACATTTTCGCAGGCTAAGTTTGGCAGTGAGTCGTACGTTCGCCAGTTATAAGGAAGCAGAGAGAATTTTTTTTTTTTTTTGTCGTGGCATTTTGTGGTTATGGCTGATTCTGGGGCAGCATGAGAAGGAGAACAAAAAATAGATAAAAGGAACAGTGATAGAGCGTGGATGAATAAAACAAGTCAACCTCATTCAGCAGCTGGAGAGAACTGATTCAACACTGATCCTGATCGGCCAAGTCACAGCACACATTAATGACTCCACAATCGCGTTATCTGACATAGTGACTGTTTTAGAACAGATAGAAATGCTGTATAGTGTAAACCTGGCATAAGGAGCTGTATCCTGCTGTTGTCTTATTATTAAGAGGACATAATATTACTAGGAAATGTTGATAACCTTCTCAAACAAAGTGCCGAGCAACAGAATCTATTAGTTGTAGGCCTACATGTAACCTTGGTTTATGAACGGTACTAAAGCAAAGTTGACTTTGTTTCACCATTGTCATGTTAAAGTTATAATCCTTACATAGACACAAAGAGATACATGACCTCATGGCTCTGCATCCTGCAAACAGCTGCGTTTAAAAAACTAAAATAGGATTAAAAATAACAATCTTTTTTTTCACTTGCTTCCAAAACAAATAGATGAGCTGCCAGATCTGGTGCCCTTGGAAACACTGCAGCCTCTGTCCCCAGGTGGCATCACAATCAACACAAAATAAAATAGTTGCTATAAATAGTTTACAGAGGCCACATCTCTCAAGAAAAAGCGTCTAAAATGTAGTTAAGCTCACAGGATGTGGACTGAAGTCTGTTTCTAGCCACCTGTCTAAACAGTAACACACTTCCTGCATGTTACCCCGTCACAACTAAAAACTAGTCCTGCACAGCCAGACCTGTCTCCACACTTTAGCGCTGTGTGTGAAACAACAACATTTGAGGCAGAAACCTACACGCTAAAACAACTTTTAATGTTGTTTGTAGTGTTTCAGGAATTAGCCGTTCTAATTTCAGCGCTCGCCTCTCCACCAAACCAAGTTCCCCTCTCGACACTATTTTGCAAGAGCACTATTGCTGCATACTACACTAAGCAATGCCCAAGACGATTCTGATTAGTTTACAGATATACAGACAACCCAGAGTGCTTTGTCTTTGTTTGGAATTATGAAGGGTTCAGCCAGACCTTTCTGCAGCGCTGCCACAGCATGTTAAAGGTCTCACTATGCAAGACTATCTAAAATGTATCTCAAAGTCAGCCCCAGGTGCAATAAATGTAAAGGTTCCAATGCATCACTGAACCATACGTGTTGGCTGTAGTCCGGCGTCGAACAACTCTGGAGGGATGTACAGAAATGTCAGTGCAGGTGGAATCAGAAGTTTGGTCCTGATAGAGATCTTTGTGTCACATTCAGCTTCCAGATTCATTTTATGGTGACATATGTTAGAGATTTAAACTCTCCGTTATATAGAGCTTCTCCATTGGTACTTTGGGGCGAGCCAAGTCAAACTATGCCGTTTCCATTACCATTTTAAACGTGCAGAGTTGCCCCCAAAATGGACCATCTCCAGGGCTGTGCCAAAACACACCAGACTGCCTCCACCTGTAGTGACATCAGATGGGCTTCGTCATCATCATTCGGCATCAGTGACAATTCAGCAACATGTTTCAATAGCCTCCAATGCTACTGTCAGACATACTTCGGCAGTTTCAACTGTGTCTAAAAAAAAAGTGAAGGTAAAATAAAATGGCAGCACTTTGTCTGAGGATGAAACACAAGCCGTGCTAATGTTTGCTGTTTTGGAGAAGACTTTGCCAACGCAACAAGAAATGAGAAGGTCCTCTGAGACATAGCAAGCGAGCTGCAGGAGATGAGTGTCCAGCGTAGGTTGAAGGAAAGTGGTTGACAATAACAGCAGCAGGGCAGGAAAACCTTCCGTAGGTTCACAAGCACAAGTGAGTCATCAGTCAAAGACACATCTTCAAGTGGGTATGGAGATGCAAATCTGGGCTGACGCGCGATGTTGAGCCAAGCCGGCATGTGTGCACGAAAAAGGACTAATATAAACACAAACCATGTGATGTCATGACATGCACAAGGTCATTTTCATTGTTGGATATCTGGACATTAATATGCATAAATATTGAATATTCAGTGTCACAGATTCTGTCACTGCTCAGAAAAACTCTCAGAGTGAAGAATCAGCTGTACCTTGAATTATTGTGTAATCTCAGTCAATTTGAGGTTGAAACTGGAGAGAGAAGAACCTGATTGACACATTAACAAAGGTCTCAGATTTCTGTGGCTCGACATGTAAACAGCCCGACGTCTGTCTGTTTTTAATGTACACAGACGTCACAGAGTGAGCAGCATGCGAAGCAGGTTTGTGATGCACACACCGCAGCGAGGCCGACAACCACCGAGTGAAATGTAACAGCTAAGGAGTAATACAATAAGTGCTCTATTTATAGGCTCGGCACGTTCCCCTGGTAACTGATCCAATAATAAAATAAATCAAATGGATGTAATCACTATGATCAGTTTTCCTCACAATAATGTAGTCGATGTGTTCCACCTCACTGGCTGTTCGAAAACTGCCTTTCTGCCCTGGATTCAGCCGACATGGAGCCCAGGAGCCAAACACTTGATCTGAACAGGCCTCTTTTCATGCCGTTGCCATGGCAACAGAGGGGAGAATATCCCGGCTGCCGTGTGTGTGTGTGTGTGTGTGTGTGTGTGTGTGTGTGTGTGTGTGTGTGTGTGTGAGAGAGAGAGAGAGAGGGTTGGGCACGTTTTCGGGTGTGTGTTCGATCTGAATGTCTCAGCAGGTCTGTGAGCGCTGACACAGATCAGACCAAAGGTTTTCTCGGCAGCTCTCATCAGAACGTGGTACCAGGACAAGTTCTAGTCGTCGTAGAAACCGACGGCAGTACTGATCCAGTATTTAATTTGGTATCAGTCACCACTACTGAATGATAAACCCAGAAGCAGCTGTAGTAGCTCCAGTCTGATTTCCAGTACTTACTCTGACACAATCACAGTATTAACTCTGGAATGTTCTGCAGTCCAACCCTTTAACTCAATCTATTATTCATCCTGTTACCAACCTCACTGCTAAATCTGTTACTCACCCTGCTATCAACCACAGCATAGTTG
This sequence comes from Epinephelus moara, assembly GCF_006386435.1. Lineage (NCBI taxonomy): Eukaryota > Metazoa > Chordata > Actinopteri > Perciformes > Serranidae > Epinephelus > Epinephelus moara. The sequence continues at coordinate 39,023,974 of NC_065525.1, read as the reverse complement.
CAGCATTACTGCTAGTGCAGGTGCCAGATCTACCAACAGCCCTCGTATTAAAGGGATAGTTCAGATTTTTTGAGGCGGGGTTGTATGAGGTACTTCTCCATTGTCAGTGTGTAACCTAAAGTAGATGGCGGACAGTACGCCCCCGGTTTGTAATGGCAGGCTGGAGTCTAACATAGAAGTGAAGCAATGTACTGCTGTGGAGGGGCAGCAGCAAACCTTATTTTAGACACCCGAAACAATCAAAGTCAGTTGAAGTGTATGCTATAGACCAGTTTTGAATGGCGGGACACTTTCGTCACAGCAGTCAGGTGCGAATACTGGTGGCAGAAAAACAGCGGACATCGGAGAGAAACAGTCGACACACCCGGAATAAAAATGTCTTGTTGTGCCGTTGGATGTCAGAACATTTTTATAGAGAATTCGGTAGTAGAAAATTAAGTTTGTCTCCAGTTCATTATAATCTCGATATTCAGGATATAATCTCTGCTGGATACTCAGTAGAGGAGTGTGTGTTTGTCTTACATGAACAGAATCACTGAGGTGGTGAAAGATAATTCATCATCAGAAGGAACTGTAAAAACTCACATTTGTTAAGCATTAATTTGGTTTATTGTCCTGGGTTAAGACTGATGGAGACGTCCCCATATAATATAATTTAATTAGCTAAGTAACGCTGTCTTCTTATTACCTCCTTGCAGTGGCGGTTCTAGCCTAAATGGCACCCTGGGTGACACCCTCCTCGGGTTGCATTTACCTGACCGAAAACGACGCAGCTCACACAGCAGTGAACAATTGGAGCGGAGTCTGTGTTGCGTTCAGGTCGTTGTCACGTAAATTACAAATTCCAGGACTTGCCGCTCCTACCGCCCCCCCACAAGTCATGACAAAGTGCCACCCTGGGTAAACGCCCATTCGGCCCATATCAGGATCCACTACTGCCTCCTTGATCATAACAGAATAGAGTAACTTTCACCACTGCTCATTTTAGAAAGGACACCACAAGAAAATGCGTTCTTTGTTTAGATTATCAAACAGACAATGGATCATCGTTTTTTGTTTATAGCAGTCAGCGATCAGCCATAGGTAGCATGCTAGCTACGTTAGCTACATCACTAATGTTAGGGTGCCTTTCACTTTCCCTGCCTGGATGCAGATGTGAACCGATCTAAATGCACATTATGGGCTATATGTTAACATAAACAAAGAACGTGTTTTCTTGCGGTGGCCTTTCTAAAGTGAGAATGATTGGAGAAAAGTCAAATCATTGATTAAGGAAATTACTTCATGGTATTAAATTATACGATCAAATCATGAGTGAACAAATCTTTTTTTTTCTTCATTTATTCATTCAATCTCAAGGCTACTGTAACCAAATATTGGTCAAATTGTGTGCTGAACTGAAACAGTGTGAAGAGTATATGGCATTGTCAACTCCCAGTTTTCCAGTCACACCCAGTTTATGTTCAGAGACCCCAGTATGCAGAAATATTTAAATACATCATTTTGAAAAAAGGCACTGTTCCTTTATCCCTCGACAAAATTTTGCGTAACTTTGGAGCATAATATGGCCCCCTTTCCCACAAGATAGCTTAACCTGATTGGTACCAACAGTATGTGATACTTCATATCATAGCAGTGTCTTCACCGTCGCTTTAAAACCAAGCGCAATACAGCAGGTTCTCTTTTTAAACTTAGTCTGCCTCACTTCTCACAATCTGCTTCGCTCATCATACCTGCTGCTTTTACACTTTGTTTTGTTTTATTTTTTGCCAGACAGTTGGTCATCGCCTCTCTTCTCCTTTCTTTACTTGTTCTCTCTTTACACTGTTTTTTTTTTTTTTAGAAGCTCCTGATTGTTGGTGAGGCATTCTGACTTGGCTGGTCAGGCTGCAGTCCGCCTCACATGTTTACATCAAGGGCACCTCTGAGTTTTGCACAGCAGGCACCTGACCCATGTCAGATAGACTGCACCATTTCACAATACCTGCAGGGTGGTGGGAATATCAGGCGGCACGTTGAAATATGTTTTAATGATAACAGTACATTTATTCATCATGTAAATACAAATAACTTGTATTATCAGATACACTTGATCCCATTTAAGGGTCAACCATAGACCTTTTCATAGGCCCCCTCTTGGCCTTTGGCTGGGGTCACCTGTACCCTTTGACCCCCCCTTGACAGCGGGCCTGTCAGTGTGTGAACTCTACTTCTTCAAAAATAGTTCTTAGGTGAATATTTTGTGTTTCTACTCAGCCGCTCTCAGACTGTGAAGAAGATGGAGGTAAAAACATTCAATACATTCATCCAGAGAGAAACCAGAGGAATGAAAGTGTTTTTATCGGTTTAATATCTCAGCGTTCCACGGTTTCTGCGGTTTTAGAGAGAACCTGCTGGTCTCGTCTCATCCCTCACGTGTTTACTTCTTCTTTAGCTCACTGGATGTTGGTCACACTTCTATATTTAGTTATCTGATGCTGCATCCCTCGCTCTCCCTCCCACTTCTCACTCTCCTCCTGATCATCATTTCACAGTCTTCCAGAGCAGTCTTAATGTAACACTGAGCTACACTACGAAGCTTTATTTATAGCACCATGAGGCGACGGAGCAACCTGCAGACACAGAGGTGTTCTCCTGAAAATAAACCTGTATCATGTGATTTCAATTTGAAATATTCTCAGTGTTTAACGCTGTTCTGCCCTCCTGACCCTCCAGGCCGATAATGATGATGACGGAGAATATGGAGCAGAGTGATGATGTCAGCGTCCTGCACGCCCATGAGGTGGAGCCCCCCAGAGAGGAGGACGGACACTGCCCCCTGCCCTTCAGGTAAGTAACTAGTTTAGCTTTAATCAGACTGATGCAGCCTGACAGGTTTTTGGGGAAGAAAATATTCAGACTAAGCTGACTGGTGTAACTAAACTGAGTTTTACAGATAAGATTAAAGGTACAGTGTGGCAGATTTAGGCAAATATATTGGCAAAAATTAAATACAATACTCATATTTTTTTTTTGTCTTTAGTGTATAATCAGCTGAAAATAAGTATTGTTGTGTTTTTGTTACCTTGGAATGAGCTGTTTATATCTACATAAGGAGCGGGTTGTCTTCCATGGAGTCCACCATGTTGTTTCTACAGTGCTGTGCTTTCGCGTCAACCACCGTAGTTCTCCTACAAGCTTGGCACACAGAAGTAGTTTTATTTCTACAACCTCACTGCTAGATAACACTAAATCTTTGAGAGGAAGAAAAATTGCCATGAAAATGGCAACAAGCATAGAGATATTAGCACGGCTGTTTGAGATGTTGGAAGTTGATTACAGAGTTATTTGATTGATATGACAAACGTTAAATGCTCCCAGCGAGCGTTACTGCAACATCTGTAATGTTGGCTGACACTGTCGGCTCCTCCTCTTACTTAAAAATCTCCCAAATTACACCATTTATCATAACTAGAAACTGTAAAAACTGAAATTATCCTTGAATTTTCAAAGTTCCTATGGTCCATGAACACATCATGTGCAACGAATGCTTCCATCAGAAAAAAAAACATTACCAAATCTGAGCTTAAAAAAGTGATTTTTCATTAAAACCACTTTATTCTACATCCCATTAGCCAAAAATAAACCGCTGAAGCTCCGGGATTTTGTCTTCAACTTTTAGTAATTTTTGAAAATCTAACACCTAATTTAAGTTGGAGGGGGGGTCATCCATTTTTTGCCAGTCACTCAGGGAAGCTCACGGAAAAATATTTGTAGCTTTAGGGAGGTTCAAAATTAAAAAAGAAGAAGAAGTCTCACTCTGGCCGCCCCCCTCCTCTGGTAAATAAAGAATAGTCCCTTAGTGAAGTCAAAAAATGTACTGACAGCAAAAAACACATGATGGATTTTTGTCCCTCCTGTTATTATTCTTGTCTTACTTCTTTGCGGTGGTAAACGTGCTCTGAATTCTAGAACTACAGTAAAAAGTAAGTGTAAAAAAGAACCAGTTACACTGTGGGCTACAACTTGGAGACTCCCTAAAGACGCAGCATTTCACCTGGGTGGGCGTGGTTTTTCAGGATGCAGCAGTGCACGCTTCAGTTAGCTCCGTGACCACCTCAGCCTGTTCACATTCATACTGTACAAGATAACCTGCTCGTACCTCTGTAAGAACGCAGAACAAACATTCTGAATTATGATGAAAATGAAAAGCTGGACATCACCATCATCATCAAATCCTGCTTAAGGACTGTTGCGATGTCCAGGGTCCTTCAAATGCTACCGAAGACCTCGTCCTTCCCTCAGAGAAGTTTCAAGGATGCTTGTGTGTATCCTCAGCGGGATTGAAGTACCCACAATTCATTTGCACAATTTGCCAGAATTAAAGGCAGGGCCTCTTCAGTGACACACACCTGGGCATCTGCTAGCCTGTTCCAATGTGTGTTCACCGAATGCTAGGAAGGAGAAGCACTGACTGTGAAACACAGGACATGAGGAACTGCTTCCCAGGTGAAATGCAGAGTTTTTAGGGAGTCCCTAACGTGAGCCTTTATTGGTTTTAGATTTTATTAAAATTAGCATTAAAAGTATGAACACTGAAGAAAATTTTAAAATTCTGAGGCAGATACGGAGCATCTTTCTGTGTGATTTTTAAGTGGATTTATGGACATTTATTCTGGATGGACATCAGAGATAACGAGATCCTCGGGAAGTGGAAGTGTCCAAAAATATGTTTTGTATGTCTGCAGGTTCAGACCTGACTGAGTTATGAGTGCGATTTCTGATGCAAATTGCGGGTTTTAAAGTACCCGAATCTCCTCCATGATCTGTGTGTCTCTGCTGCGGCACGGTGGTGCAGTGGTTAGCATTGTCGCCTCACAGCAAGAGGGTTCCTGGTTAGAACTCTGGGGTGGGGGAGCCCTGTCCGGAGTGTGCATGTTCTCCCTGTGTCAGCGTGGGTTTTCTCCGGGTACTCCAGCTTCCTCCCACAGTCCAAAGACATGCAGGTTAATTGGTGATTCTAAATTGTCCAGTCCAGGGTGAACCCTGCCTCTCACCCAATGATTCAGAGGCAAGTTCTTAAGTTATAAGGAGCATCTTTTTTTGTCTGATTTCTAAGTGCATTTATGGAAGTTTATTCTGGATGGACATCAGAAATGATGAGATCCTCAGGAAGTGGAAGTGATACAGAGTCCAAAAATATGTGTTTCATGTCTGCAGGTTCAGACCTCACTGAGTTCTGACTCTGAGAACACGGAGTGTGATTTAGATGCAAATTGCAGGCTTTTAAGTACCCTAATCTCCTCCATGATCTGTGTGTCTCTGCTGCAGCTCCGACTGCTGACTGTTTTGATAAGCGGCCAAATCAACCAAACTACAACAACTTCCTGTTGTTAGCACACCTGCATGCACCTGTCCCCTTCACCTCACACTGTACCTTTGACTCACCTCTCTCTCTCCATCACACAGTTCATTTTGACTCAGTTTAAACGCAGTTTCTAGCTTTTGAAGGTGGGCACTTCCTATGAATACTTGAGTTGAGTACTTGCAGTATAAATACAGATATTTTGGGGTATAAACAAACACAGATGGCGGCTTTGTGGTTAAATGCTTCCTCTCACACTTAACATTCTCACTGGAGAGAGAAGCAGCGCTCAGTTTAGTTTTGATCTGAGGAAACAGATGAGGTCAGGCTGCAGGTGGAAACCTCCAGCAGCTGCTGGATGTGGACGAGGCTCACAGCTGGAGAGCAGGTGAATCCAGATGTTGTGGACACACACACACACAAACAGTGAGTTGACTTGTGTTGGTACAGGAAGGCAGCAGGAGACTCAGTTATGATACAAAGTGTGAACAGACCTCATTTGGATGATTCACCGCCAGATCCCTCCTCCTCATAATCAACCAACTCCATCATTAGTCCTGACAAAGGGTGTGTGCATGTGTGTGTGTGTGTGTATGTGTTTGTCAGGGTGTTTGGCGGGAGATGAAAGCCGAGGAGACGTGCAGGACAGACAATAAACAGAGAGGGAAAACCTCACTGTGTCTCTCACTGCTCTGTTATTCCTGTCACGTACGAAACAAGCTGCAAGGAGAAGCTGCCGAATCAGAGGCTGTGTGTGTGTGTGTGTGTGTGTGTGTGTGTCTGCAGCACGTGCAGTCAGCTCACGTTTCCAGGCAGCAGAGCTCAGAGAGAGACAGAGAGGCTGATGGGAAGGAGGTGTGTGTGTGTTTGTGTGTGTAGCTGGTGTAAAGCATTAATTCACTTCTGCTGACAGGAAGCTAATGTTCCCTGAAAACCCCAAAACAGCCACGCACTAAAACAACGGGACGCAGCAGGATTTAAAACGGTGAAATTCATTCTAATGGGAACTGGAAAATCTCAGCGGAGTGCAGATCTCCACCAGGCGGCCACCCGAGCAGCCACTCAAGACAAGTCTTGTAATTTCCACAGACGCACCGCAGCGTATTTCAGAAGCTGATAAAACTACGTGCCTTGTCAATCCTTGATGGAGCAGCAGTGTGTTGCACAGAGCAGTTTTCCAGCTAACAGGCACTTAGTGAAGATACAATATAATTACAAAGATGAATGTATTTTAATAATTAAAAAACAGCCAGAAATCTTTGATCCATGTCGTTCATTGCTGAACATTGAACAGTATTAACTTAAAACAGACCAAAAAAATAAGCTGTTTAACTACCACCTTACTTACTGATTGTAGAACCCGATGGAATTGTCCCTCCTGGCTTCCTTACAGTCAAGATGACAGCAAAGAGAACAAAAACAGGGACTAATTCATCTCGTACCATGCCTAACGTCTTTGTATCATAATATATCTGGCACGGATTTAATCTGCAGGTTTAAAATGAGACCAAACTTTTCTATGGATGTCAGTTTTCAAGCCACGACGAAGGCCAGAATGTGTCCCAGAACAGACGGTGAGGTTGGTTGTTTTTATATATGAGATGATTTCTGTAAAACTGCACAGCTGGCTAAGAAGAGTCAGCAGTCAGTGACAATATAAAACAGGTTTTTCACTGCAACCACGAGAGGTCCTTAAGCAAACAGTCATACTAGTGTATACAAAATAAGAGCATAGGCAGATTGGTCCAGTAGTTTGTGAGAGTAGCTGCGGGCAGACAGATACACACAAACACATACTTCACTCAGGTAAACACATGACCAAACACATTGTCCATGTCCCCCCCAGGCTTATGCCTTGTAGAGATAATAAATCTGTGTGTGAGTAGAAACCTGTTTTGTTGTAGTCTGAGTGGGCGGAAGTTCACTGCATAGATCAGCCTCTCATTGGGCGGAACGAGCCACCCACTGAAGTCCCGCCCTACCACCTCCGGTTGTGTAGCAGTTTTCAACACATCCTTTACTAACTTTTGCAGTGTTTGATCTTGCGGGGATGTAGCCATTTTTCTGCCATGGTTCACGTCCTGTAGGCGATATTTTTGTGGGCATGTTACACCAAAACCTGTTTTCCCCCGGCAATATTTTTGCAAGCGCACCGTTGCTGTGGCACCGCCCAGAACAATTGTGATTGGTTGAAAGAAATACAAGCAGCCAGGGCGTTTTTTTCTCCAATCTCAAAGTGAGAGTCGGCCCAGCCAGACCTTTCTTTTCTTGAGAAAGGTCTGGTGAGCGAGACTAGTTTTGCAGTGGTTTGTTTCTCCCCCCTGGAAAGCAAGTAAGAGGAAAGGCCCAGACGCACCAAACAAACATCTTAGAACTAGCAGCAATGAAAACCGAGTGTCGCGTCCCTTTGCTTCGCCTGTGTCTCAGCAAAAAAAGTTGTACCTGAAGACACCGCAAAGACCACAGCCAACAGCCAACCAGCATGTACATTCTGTGCCTGCTTGAAAGGAAATAACTTACCACATCAGCAGACGGCGGTAGTCTGTAATCATCATTCAGAAAGGGAAACTGGAAGACGGTCATGATGCTAGTTAGCCATTTAGCACATTAACAACACAACCCAATGTTGAGAGAACAAAGCATATTTACAAACAAATTTTCAAAATAAGGATTGTTGTGTTTTTGTTACAAAATTTCTTCTGAAGAGCTGAATGACTAAAAAATTATCTTATCTCATATAACAGGTTTGTTTGAATCACATGAATCCCTTCTGCATGTGTGAGCAGGTTGAATCCTGCACAGAATCAACAACAATAAGCAGAGAGCTGATTACAGAATACACAACACTGCTAGAAAACTGAACAGGATCAACAATGTGTTCTGATAAAATATGAATTAAACTTCACTTTGTATCAAACAGTCAGCAAATGTTCAGCATCGTTTTAACTGTGTTCAGCATGCAAACAGGAGATTATCAGACGTGTCGGCGGAGTGTGAACTCGACCTCTTTCTCTGCTCCACTTTCTCCATTCAGCCTCAAACTGTTTGCATAATTACTCCTTTTATCTGTGTGTGTGTGTGTGTGTGTGTGTGTGTGTCTGCCTCCCAGTAGCTCCTGTGGACAATCACTCCTTTCACACACATGCACACACACACACTGAACTCTCCATGCTCCAGTGTACCATCTAAAACCTGTGGCTGATGGGAATTCTCATCCCCCATTTTCAGTTGACTTTTTTCACATTTACAAAATAAGTACTTGGTGTTTTACTGAGGTAAAAGTACAGAAGTATTATCAGCAAAATATACTTTAATTGTCAGAGGTAAAAGTGCCTGTTATGCAGAAAGGGTCATATTATTATAGATAGTATATAATTCTGTTTTAATCACTCATGTAGCAGCAGGTTAGAGTTGTTTATGTTCATCATGTTGAGCCAATTTTAGATACTTTTAGTACTACCAGGTAAATTAGTAATATATATATATACTGCATTATGTAATGTATTTTTATGTAAAAAAAAAAACATTTACAGTGTTTGTACAGTTAACTATTTGCACATTTATGTTCACACTTATGTTCACATTTACATGATAAAATATTCACAGCAGCATTGTTAAAACAAGGTTAAATAGTCTGCTGGATCTGTCTCAGTAATTCTCACACACATTTACCTCAGTCCCTCTAGCTTCTCATTGGTTAGTTAAGAGACATGTGACCCATAACAATGAAGTGTACCCAGGAGAGGTGGCTGTTGGGAATCTGCTGATGTGTGGAGAATAGTGAAGTGCTGCTTAAGAGAATATCCGTCTCCATCCTGCTGTGTACTCTCAAGAAGAGTGACCCAACCACCACACATCAAACCCTCACGTTACAATAGCACAGAATGAAAGTCGTCAAGTACAGAGCAAGTATGTCAGAATTTCCTTTAAAGGTCCAGTGTGTAAGATTTAGGGGGATTTAGCGGCATCTAGTGGTGAGGATTGAAGATTGCAAACAACTGAATCTTCTCCTGGTTAGAATTCCTTCAGTGTTTATTGTTCAGGAGGTTTTTACTGGGACCTGAGTTTTCCACAGAGGTCTCTTCCTCTCTAAAACAAACAGACCAGGTGATTTAAACCAGTAGAAACACTGAATAAAGCAGTTTCACATTACAAATCAGTGTTTTTCTACTGCTTGTCAAGGAGGGGCTGCTCACTATGGTGGCCGATAAGAAAACATGAATGTCCCTATCTGGAGCCAGTGTTTGGTTTGTCCATTCTGGGCTACTGTAGAAACATGACAGTGCAACATGACAATCTCCAAAGATGAGGATCTGCTCCCTATGTAGATATAAATAGCTCGTTTGAAGGTGACAAACACACAGTAAATCTAATTTTCAATTGATTTTACACTAAAGGAAACATACTTATTATATTATATTCCATTCCTGCCAATATTTCCCCCCTAAATCCTACACACTGGACCTTTAAGTAACGTATTTGATTAAAAGTACATAGTTACTTTTCACCACTGATAATGACCATACAGATTAATGCTTAATGATAATTTAATCGCCATAGCGATGGGTTTGGTGTTTGTCAGTTGCTTTTCTGTTTGCATGAACTTTATGACTCCATTTGCGTTAACATCCTCCGTGAAACCTGATGCAAATAAGTGTCGTGTGCGTGTGTGTGTGTGTGTGTGTGTGTGTGTGTGTCACGTGTGTTTCAGTAAAAGCATTTGTCAAAACAACATTCAAACACCTGAGAGCAGTTTGAGAAGCAGTGGATTAACACACTTCAGACTCTTTTTATTCACATTTTGTTTTAATTTTTCGCTTCGTGCTCTTGAATCTTAATTTTTCCAGTAAAAGCTGCTCGTTGTGTTTGTGCTGTGTAAATGCCTCTCTTTGTATCTTTAATTGTTACCGGCAGTGATGCAGCTCTCACTATCAGAGCTCCTGTTCTTTGTTTATTCTGTCTGGGAATTTGGTTGTTTTAGAAACCTGGCAGTAATTACTCTCTGTGATAAATAAAATAATTAACATGTGGTTGTATTTTACTGGCAGCTTTTTAGACTCCTTATTTTTAAAAATGATTTTATTTCAAGCCACTATCAAAGAGGTTAGAATAGGTTAAAAATAGGATCAAATAAAATGTAATAAAGTCCTCCTGGATCACTAATTTGCTGCAGTTCTACCAATGTGGAGACTTTAAACTTTAGCACTGTCTTGTAGAATTTAATCTGTGAGGTAACTAAAGCTGTCAGATACATTTAGTGCAGAAAAAAGTACATTATTTCTATCTGAAATGTAGCGCAGAGGAATTAAAAAGTTTAGGAAATTGACATCAAAATTGTACTTCAGTAAACATGCTCAATGTCTTTTCACCACAGTGTCTGACAGAGCGGTCAGTATACATTAATGACTGAATGTTAAGTCATATATATTCCAGTGAAGCAGCTGATTGCTCACTTGTGAAAATGCCTGTTCACATTATCAGTGTGCGTGTGTCATTTATCTGTGGTCACATTTCCATCCTCACCTCCACGTGGCTCCTGATAACAGGAAACAGTCTGATTAAAGCTGCCGTGTGATGTAATGAGGGAAGGACTTTAAACAATTTCAGTATTGTACCTTTGGAACCAACAGTAACCCTTCAGACATGGTACCTAGACCCTAGTGTTTCCACTGCAAACAGGACTTTCACTTTGACAGGGTTGTTGTCACTCACTGCTCCGTCCAGCACTCACTGTGTTTCCTACTTTATCAATCTACATGGTGACATTTTCAGAACAAAATAAAACAGGCTGCAGTGAGAGTCTCTCTCCATGGGATATTTAAAAATAGCAGCTTTCTGCATTTAGTCCTTCTCAGGCAAGCTCAGGGGTTTAGTGTTGTCGGGGCCCACAGGAACGACACTCTACGCTACTTTTTTTTTCTCTGAGTGAGGATTAGAATATATGCACTTCAGGTAACCTGGTCAAAATTAATATATAAATGCTTGAAGATCCGCTCATTACTAGAAGTCTGTGTCATCCAAGAGAGACAATACAAACTAAAGTGATGGTCAACGTTGTCACAGTGAAATTAAAGGTGTACTGATGGATTTACGTCATCAACTCATAGATTAAAATTTGCCGGCAGTCGGCCCAGTGAATTATTTTTCTCAGACTCCAGCTGCTGTGAGAGGCAGCAAAACATCCTTTCATTTTATAGTTACAGTTTACTAATAAAACTCTCCACAGTATGAACAGTGGTTACATGAGCCTCAAAACCAGACACAACTCAGCCCTGAGCAGAGTGACCGTCCTCTACTGACCAATCAGACTGCAGTGTTCACAGCTCCACCTTTTAGTACCACATCTGTGTGCTAGGTACTCCAACAGAGAGGGGACCAAACATGGGGACGGTACAGAACAATTCCATTGGTAGGCGGAGCAAAGTATTCCCGGTGTCCCCGGCAACGCTTCCCAGCTACTACTGGGGGATCCCGCGGCATTCTCAGGCCAAACAAGATATGTAACCCCTCCAGCTATTACCTGTTTCTGGAACTTTCACCCACATAGTTATCCTCAGTAGATGGCGACGTAAATGTGGAAATTAAAAACAGCATATAATTTGTGTTTTTCTAATTTTTGCACTTTTTGCCCCGTTAAAGTTTATGCATTTTTTTTACCTACTTCTCTTTAAAGCCACAAAGATGAATTTCCATTTCTTTGTGTTAGAATTTTTTTCTTATGTTAAGAAAACAACAACCTAGAAGCACTTTTTGCATTGTTTGTTTCAGCTCTTCAGCACTCTGCTCCTGCAGCGAGAAGAAACTGTACTTTTTGTCTATTAAGACAGAATAACGTGATGAGTTATGTCGTGTCCCACAGGCTGCAGCTGATCGACGACCTGTCCTACGAAGACGTGAAGAAGTGTTACAGAGGATCAGTGAGTCCTTCACTCAGCAACACAAACACTCAGCAACACAATGTGAGCTGACCTAAAAGTGACGACATGTCTCTCAGCTCACCACACCTACAGATGCATGTGGCCGATATAAGGACACACGCCCACCCACCAACACACACACACACACACACACACACTCACAGCTCTGTAGTTGTGCTCAGAAGTCCAGAGATGACGGCAGACCAGCAGGAGTCCTTTCAAATCTTTTTTTAAGTCTCTGCAGAAGTTTCCGGCGTCTGTCTCGTCTCCATGGGAACACGGTCAGGGGTGTGTTTGTGTTTGAGTGTGTGTGAGGCAGGAATCTGTTGCAGCAGACAGAAAGTTACAGTCCACCATCAGAGACTCACAGATTAAATATCAGATACAAGTTTAAAATAAAAGATTCCTCTCCAGACACACAGTGGGTTTATCAAACAGCTGCAGCAGCTGCCGTCACAGATTGCGTGTCATATAGTGTTTTCAGGGTGTGTATTTCTTCTTGTTGCGAATGCATTTAGGAGATGTGTTAACAGAGATAAGTTCTGCTGCGTTTACTCATTTGCAAGTCAGTTAAAACTTTCCACCTCTGAGGACCAGATATAAATATAGAACAGATTGGATTTACAGAAGACACAGGAAGGTGTGTCAGCAACACCACATGCATGTGCATCATTTTCTTATTAATATGGCTCAGAGTCTTCACACCCGAGTGACATAATTAGGAAATTTGAGTATCTAATGCAGATATTGTGCTTCTTTCTGGTCCTGAGCAACATCCAGGTTTGAAGAAACAACATAAGTTTTTCCAGAAGAACTAGGAAGGCCTGCTCACTCTTGATGACTTTGAATTATGGTAGAAATGTTTTTGGAGACGTCTCTGTATCATTTCACACCTGATAAAACATAAGGCTCAAAACCAAAAAAAAAAACTCTGTATTTATGTATTTAACTTTACAGTTTGAAGAGAAGTGAGCCAACTGGTTCACACTGGTTCCAGTTCATTTGAACTTAAACATATATTTCAAATAATGTATCAAACTAACCTCTGAAAGTAAGAGTTGAAACTACAGAGACAGCAGGATCAATGACACTGTTTCTCTTACAACACTTCCTCAGCGTTGGAGATGTTAGTATGACCCAAATGTTCAGCCAGTCTTCAGAGGCTTCAGGTGGAGCAGGCGTCGAGCTGCTGCTGTTGTTTCAGTCTTTGTTGTTTCAGACAGGAACAGGAAAGCAGGAAGTCACCGTCTCACAGAGAATAAACACACGCAGGTGTATTTAGATGATGTAAGTTGTGACCCACATGTCAGGAACCAAAACAATACTCAGGCAAAATATTCCCAAAAGAAGTGGTTCACTTATTGGACCCTTTTCTTAAGTAAAAGTACCAATTCAACAGTAAAATAATACTAAAAATATTCCCACTGCAAGTAAAAGTCCTGTAGTCAAAACGGTACATGAGTAAAAGAACACTGAAATTTAAAGTATCAGTAATAGCATTTATTGGCATACAGCATTTCTAAAATTAAGAAGAGCTCTCGAATGTCCATCACATTGTGATATATATTGATAATAGAACAAATATTAATCATATTTACTGTAAACCTTTAATTAATAGCCCAGGCTATTATGTGCTTAAATCACTGAGATCAACAGCCCTATATTTGAGACAAGCCTTTAATTCCTTTCATACAAAACGGTTGCTCAGCAAAGATCAGGAAATACAATCAAATTGTTTCTTTAAACCAGTATGAATATTACTTGTTTAGAAATTAGGCTTCATATCATATATCATTTATGAATCATTCATTTGATCTAGCTCAGATGGACAGTGCATCAGAGAGAATGAACTGCTTGGCAGCCAGACCAAGCCTCTATTTGAGACAGGCCTTTAGTTTTGAGCCGGGACTAAGGAACCGCCAACAGAGCCCTGCCTGAGAAGCTGAGGCTGCGCATTGGTTCATAGGGGAGCAGCAATTGACAGAATATCTTCGTAATGAAGTGCAGACATTAAAGTTGACTGAAACCTAAAATCACTCTTTGCTGTCACGCCGAACTCCTCACTTTGTATGCTATGGTATTGGTACCATTTTAAGTTTAAATGAATCTGGTGGATGTACGCCATCTTATCTGATTTTTAAAACAAGTCTATGACAAAGAAGTGATTGGTAAAAAGCATGAAAAGCAGACTGAAGATGAGTCAGAGCCTGGAACATATAAAACTGTATCATCTGCATAAACATGGACATTGAAGTCCTGATTAGGAAGCCTGTTATTCATGTTTAATGAAAACGGTAATGGACCAAGAACAGAACCCTGTGGAACCCCATCTCTGGATTACTGTCTTTCCATCCTTTAAATCATTACAACTTTTTGATTTAAGGGACATTACGTGTAATATCATGGACATAATCACTGAATTTTTTTAATTAACCATACACACTTATCTGTTCTTCAGATTTCATATTGTACATACATGGATATATGCCACTTCTCATCTATACATCTGCACACTTTGTTTGTTTATGGATACTTGTTTATTGATATTTTTATACTTAAACCTTTAATGATAAACTACTTTGTGCTGCACACAACAACAACAATTTATCTCAGAGTAAATAAAGGTTATCTTATCTTCAGCAACAAAAGTCTCAGTTCTCTCTGTAATAATAATGACAAATGGCACATCAATTATTATACTGAGCTCAACCAAGAGACATGATTATTGAAGACATAAACATCTGAATCTGTCTGTCATTAACTCTGTTCCTCTGCAGACTGTCAGCAAATACAACTCTCAGTACCACAAACTGTTCCAGACGGTTCCTAAAGAGGAGATCCTGATGAAAGGTAAGGACTGTTTGTGAGGTCAGGAGGACAACGACTGACAGGACAGATGTTTCACCTCAGCTGCACTGTTTATCATCCGTCTATCACCTGATCTATCGCCTGTTTAAGTCTTTTGTTGTTTCCATTGAAATAAATCTGTTTTTATATTCGTTTCCAGCTCCTGATGATCAGAGATGCAGTAAAAATCAACTGTCTCTCCTCCTGTCTGATCCTGTCTCCCATCTCCTCTCCTCTTTTTCTTCTGTAGTGTATTCGTGTGCGTTGTTACGAGACATCCTGCTGCAGGGACGACTCTACATCTCCAGGAACTGGCTGTGTTTCTACGCCAACCTGTTTGGTAAAGACATCAAGGTGAGTGGAGAAGCTGTCGGTTCGTCTCAAACCATCTGTCTCTTTTAAAACGTGGCCACATGAAGTCGGGTGAATTTAAAAAGCAAATTTCTTTCTTCGCTGTGTTGGTCTTCCATCAACAGACTGCTTCTTTTTCACTCTTTTTCAAAAGAGTTTTAAAAAAAACTGGACAAAGCTGAAAATACAGGTCCAGTTTAAGACAACATTGTGTTTCTCCTACCTATCCATGTCATTTTGAATTCCAGTGTCACAAAAGTGAAAAAGGTTTGTAAATGTAAAATCGATGTGACTGTGTAGCAGCACAGAAATAAGTATTTCTGTATATAACAGGTAGTATCAGTGGTTCACCCTCGGAATAAATCAAGTTCTATCTTATCTTATTTGCTGAATGAGAGGATCAATGACTGTTTGTATGACAACTGGAACAAAACATATAATAAGAACAACAGATAATAAACTCAGCACCACTGAAACATAAACCAAGTGATTAGTTGAGCTTTTTAAAATCAAATGTGATAGTTATTATGATCTTAACAAGAACTCTTTCCACAGCAGAACAAATGCAAATGAGGTCTGAGTGATGTTTTAAATCAATTGCAATGTTAAAGTAAATAAATTTCAAACATTGTGCAAAATTACATTTGAATTTGTCCAAATATGATTTAAAAATGTTCATTGCATTGAACTGAACATAACATAAAATGAGAACCCTTCACATGTCTAGAAAAAACTAATAAGTGTTGCTTTAATTACAATTTGTTTGAAATTCTTGATTAGGAAACAGAAATCAGTAAAATGTTCCCTGAGTGAGTTGGCTCAGTGATGAGGTGAAGGTAGACAGACATCAGAAAGAAGATATTTAACGTCTCTGTTTTGTCATGTATACATTGACAAAATTGAGAAAACACACACACATTTTCTTAAAGCTTTTTTCCTTTGTCACGTCTGTTTTTAGAGACTTGAAGTTGTCAGCTGGAGATAAAAAGTCAGTTTGTGTACAGACTTAATTATTGATTTCAGTTTGGTAAAGCCTCTTTGTTGTCCTTACAACAGCATCATGTTCTATAGTTGTCTGCACTACAGGAACATTTGGAAAGGTTTAAATACATTCTTGATCCCGATATGACTCCAAAGAGTCAACATGTGTGTGTTCTGTGTGTGTTTGGTCCAGACGTCTGTTTATTCTGAGTCTGGGTGAAAGTTCACCTCAGTATCAATACTCTGTCATTCAGAGGAAATAAAAGTCACGTAACGTAAAACGTTTGTTTTCATGGAACAACCACAGTCTGAGCACCAAACAGCAGCTTCAGAAAAAGTACTCAAATATTAGTAACACTCCATTACAAGTAAAAGTCCTGTATTCAAACTGTTACAAAACTATACATACAAAAGCATTAGTTTCAATAAATACTAAAAGTACCTAAAGTAAAGCACTCGTTATGCAGAATAAAATACATTATTGTACTATATTTATTGATGCATTAATATATTCATCACTTTAATGTTGCAGCTGGAGCTGATTTCAATAACTTTATATACTGCTGGGTAGTTTGTGAATTTCATTGAGGGATCAGTAAAGTTTTTCTTGTATTTAATAATAACTCATAATTTATTTGTCATTTATATTTGTATTATTAATCTGAAAAGTAACTAAATCTGTCAGATAAATGTAGTGCAGTAACAAGCACAGTATTTCCCTCTGAGATGTCGTGGAGTAGGAGTATAAAGTAGCAGAAAATATAAATACAAACAAGTAACGTTCAAGTACATTTACTCAAAGCTGGACTGAAGTACAGTACTTAAGTAAATGTACATGGTTGCTTTCCACCCCGGTGAACAGCAGTTAACAGGAAGTGTTTGCTCTGACTTACAAACTAAATGGTTTTTTCGGGAGGGTTGTGCCTCTGCGTCCACAATCTTTTTTTCTGGAATTATGTTTTCATCTGTCTCATCCTCTTGAATGCAAGAAGGCCGAGAACAGCTAGAGGGAATTTCTTCAAATTTGGCACAAACGTCAACTTGGATGTGACCATGAACTGAATAGAATTTGGTGGTCAAAGGTCAAAGGATAAGGTCACTGTGACCTCATCAATCTTATTCTCGTGAACCTCAATATTTCAAGAACGCGTTGAGGGATTTTCTTAAAATTTGGCACAAACGTCTACTTTGAGTCAGGGTAGAACTGATAAGAATCTGGTGGTCAAAGGTCACTGTGACCTTATGCGTCCCATTCTCTTGAGCGCAATATTTCAAAAACACCATGTGGGAATTCCTCAATTTTGGCACAAACGTCCACTTGCACTCAAGAATGAACTGATTAGAATTTGTTTGCCGGAGGTCAGAGGTCACTGTGACCTCACAAAACATGTTTTTGGCCATAACTCAAGAATTCATACATTAATTTTGACAAATTTTACATAATGTGTCTAATAGGATAAAATTATGAAGTGATGACATTTTATCTCAAAAATGTGAAAGCTCAAAGGTCAAATTGACTGTGACATCATAATGTTCTGCAAAAACACTTCTTTGGCCATTACACAACATCCTGACTCAGGAAGAGAAGTGGAGACATTTTGTCAGATACTGAACTGGTGACACTAATCTTGGGTGTCCACCTTAAAACTGTGCTGATTGTATAGATCTTCTATGCTGCTGGGAGGGGGGGTGTTTTTAAAGCATCCATGTTTTCACAGACATAGATGTAGACTGTAAGAGCAACTTGATTGGTCTGTGGAGGCATACAACCACGTGGCTGTAATTCTAGTTTATCTCTCTTCTGTGAATGTGCAGGTGTGTATACCTGTGGTGTCAGTTCGGCTGGTGAAGAAACACAAGACGGCAGGTCTGGTGCCAAACGGCCTGGCTATCACCATGGATACAGCTCAGAAGGTACCAGACAGGATGACTACACATACACACACATATAGAAGCAACTGTAACCTGAGGACAGTGACAGTTTCAGCAAATATGACAAAATCTTACAGCTTTAACTGGTGTGTAGCATGTGCTAGCTCTTTCGCATGTTGGTATGCTAATCTTTGGCACATGATGTCATCATGTCAACATGTGTGCATGGGAACAGGATCATGTTTAGCCTGTTGGCGAGCACAGTTAATGCAGAGAGGAATCCAGCTATTAGTTTTAAACTCTGCTGTCGTAGAGTGGCAGAAAGACACGATAAGTTGTTTGTGGTGTACGGATTTATTTTCTGGGGAGACGGTCATATCATGGTACTCCATATAATTATTAAGATTTTATATATGAGTTTTGTATGACTTGTTTTCCAACCACATCAGAAATCAGAAGTGATTTCAGTTGCTGAACAGCCAGGCTCGAAGGTGAGGAATAATAATGATAAAATAATAATAATACACTTTATTTCTGTAGCGCCTTTTAAAACCAGACTTAGAAGATGAAAAATAGAAAAAAATAATTCCATACAGTACTCTATAGAGAAATAGAAATAGTTGTGTTAAGAAAGAAAAAGAGAGCTGAGAGAGGTTTATTCACATTTTCAGATGAGTTGAGTATTTTCAGTAATAAACACTTTGTCATGTAACCTGGTTTCTGTCCGTCTGTCCCTCTGCAGTACGTGTTTGTGTCCCTGCTGTCCAGAGACAGTGTCTATGACGTCCTCAGGAGGATCTGCACTCACCTGCAGGTCTGTGGATCGTCTCTGTATTCTTTTGATGAGGGGAAGTGTTCAGTATTTAAACCAAGTCACTGTCAAACAATCCTGTTAAACACCTTATTTAAAACTGAAATGTCACAATAAGAAATGAATAATTCTTGATTATATGGCAGAAAATATTTCAGTTTGATCCTGAGTTGACTTCCTGTCTGACTGTCTCTCTGTTTGTAGGTGAACGGGAAGAGTCTGAGTCTGAAGCAGTACCTGGAGGAGCCCAGCTCTCTGTCCATGGTAACACCACATTTTGTTCATATTTATGAATATTTCTGTCAAACAACCACAGCAGATTACCTTCACAAAGGAGCTGCACTTTGGCGTGTTGTGGGAAAAGAAAAAGTGACTGAAGAGCTGGAATTATGTTTCTGCAGAGATACACATGAACGTCTCTGTGAACCTGCACAGAGAAGGGGGTTATGGGTAATCATACTTAAATAACAGTATATGAAAATAATTATTAAAATGTAGTTGAAGTATTTAAAATAGATAAAAATGTCCCCTGCGACTGTCATACTGAATGAATGAAAGAAGACCATGAGCATTTTATAGACAAAATACTAATTTACAAAATTGACCGTTTAATTGATGATTAAAATTTTTGTTTGTCCTAGCCCTTTTTGACAACTTTGGATTCTTTGTGCTGCAGACACATTTTAAAAAAGCTTTAAATTTCAATACCTAGTCGAAATGAGTCCTCAGAGTAATGATGGAAACAGCTGTGTTAGAAATGAGTCACCAGTCAGTAAAAGCATGCGTAGCTGAATACCAGAAGCTGTTTTTTTTGGTCCTGGTGACCTTCTGTGACCCCTTCAGGCTCCCTGGATAAGAGGCTTTCCCCACGCTGCCTTCAGGTTCTGTCTGTGAAGTTGAGTTGACAACACATGAGCGGCTCAGCAAAGTGTTAAATATGATGAGGAAGGTGTTGATGTTCTCTCAGCCAGAAGCTGTTGATGTGACAATCACGATATGTTTTGGATTTGCTATTTTCACTCAGTTTCATATCGTCATTTTGGAAAAAAAAGTCTCCTAGAGGTATCCTAAAATATATCCTTACTGTATTTTTTAATGAAACAGAAGAAAATAGTGATTTTGTTGGGGACTATTTTCAGTGGTGGATTAATCCACATTTGGTGCCCTAGTGAGTATTTGTGGCAACAGGACGGTGTATGTGAGATTGAGTCAAGATAAACTACAATGTGTGTGTTCATGGTAATAAAGGAATATATCACCCAGTGACACAGTGTGACACTCACTGATGTGTTTTAACAGCAGTGGAGGAAGAAGAGTTATCAGGCTGTAGATACACACACTGTACTTGTAAGAAGATACATTTAGTTTACATCTCGACTGTCTGTTTTCTGAACCTTTCTCTTGGTGTCTCTGTCAGGATGAGTTTCCAGAGGTGTTGAAGTGGAGGAGGAAGCCCTCGCTCCCCGCCGTCTCATCCTCGCTCCCTGACTTGCTGGGAAACTCCGCCCCCAGCCTCGCCTCAGAAACAGCCTTCAGCACGCACACACTCACAGGTAGGTCTGCTTACCTGTCATTCAACAGTCACAGGAACCTTCCCAGTGACAGTGAGATGCTGAAATTGTGTGTGTGTGTGTGTGTAGACAGCAGTTTGGAAACACAGAAGATCCTGCTGACAGAACCAGTACCAGAACTGGGTCACATGGAGTACCAGCTGCTGAAACTCTTCATCTTGCTGTGAGTACCACAGTACAAAGACAGTTAAATTTAAAAAGTCACAAAACACCCGCAAAGTAAATTAATTTGCAAAGCCCGTAAAGTGTTTTTTTAATTTATTTTTTTGATAGTGCATTCAGAATAATAACTTGAACATACAGTATATTGTTTACAAATATCCATCCATCCAAAACACATGGATGTGAAGCAAAACTGGCTAAAACATGAACCCAGAAAAGGCCCAAACCCCTCAGAGTGCACGGACAGCTGCAGTGGTTGTGTAAATATTAGTAACCAGTATTAGGTTTGTTAAATCTCAGGTGTGTGCAGAGTCCTCTGTATTTTCCAGTTTTGTCTCAGAACTGTAGAGTAAACTATATTTTATTGTTGGCCTGTGCTGCCACCTGCTGGCTGAATATCGTTCACATGGCCACATGTAACACAGAACTTTAAGGCATAGTTTTTCAAAGTGTCGACATAATAAGTTGCCTTTTTGTGTCACATATTCATTTCAGAACATTTCATTTAGATAAGATATTATCTAGAATGCAGACTTTTTTAAATCACTTTTGTATAACTTTTATATGACATACTATGACTTTTTTCATAACTGTCTTGACAAACTTTTCATGACATAGTACACCGACTTTTTTTCTAACTTCGTTTATGTACTACACAATGACTGTTTATTCATACTATAATATGACTTTTGGAAAAACTTTTTTTGTACATACCATTCGTTTTTTTGTTTGACATTTTTCACTTTTTCATAACATGCTATATCAGTCAATCAATCAATCAATTTTATTTATAAAGCCCAATATCACAAATCACACAGGGCTTTACAGCATACGACATCCCTCTGTCCTTATGACCCTCGCAGCGGATAAGGAAAAACTCCCCAAAAAAACCCCTTTCATGGGGAAAAAAAACGGTAGAAACCTCAGGAAGAGCAACTGAGGAGGGATCCCTCTTCCAGGACGAACAGACGTGCAATAGATGCTATACTATGACTTTTTTAATCATGAATGAATGAATGAAATGAATACGTTTTACATATTTGACTATGACTTTTTCAACACTTTTTATAGCCTTTTCATCACTTTTTAAAAAACATACTATACTTTTGTATCACTTTTTTGACATACTGTACTATGACCTTTTTTGACTTTTTCATGACATACTATACTATGACTTTTTTAAATCACTTTTTTATGACATACTTTAACATGACTTTTTTTTAAATTGCCTTAACTTTTTGGAGGCATACTCTGCTATGACTTATGTAATCACTTTTGTCTACCTCTTTTATGACATATTGTGATTTGTTTTATAACTTTTACGACATAAAAAATCATAGTATGTCATAAAAATGTTACACAATAGTATAACTTTTTTAATACTATATTATGACATTTTTTAACTACTTTTTCATGACATACTATACAATGACCTTTTTTAAGCACTTGTATAACTCTTTTATGACAAACTGACTTTTTTTTATAACTTTCTTGACATACTAGGACTTATCTCTTTTTATCAGTTTTTCATGACATACTACGCTGACTTTTTATATCTTTGTTTACGTATGATAAAATGACTTTTTAATTCATTTTTTGATATACAATAGTATGACTTTTTTGTACATACCATACTATGGACTCTTTATCTCACTTTTCTTTCATCTTTTTTGATAAACTTTTTTACACTTTTTTATGACATACTTTACTATGACCTTGTTTTCTAACGGTTTGATATACTATACTATGATCCTTTTTATACCACTTCTTCATGACATACAATACCATGACCCTTTTTATCACTTTTCTTCAACTTTTCCACGACATACTACACTATCACCATTTTTATCACTTTTTTGACAAACTATACTATGATCTTTTTTTGATCACTTTTTTCAGCAAACTATACTATGACCTTTTCCATCACCTTTTTTGTATACTATACTATGACTTTTTTCATGACTTCTTTAACATGCTATGCAATGACCTTTTTTATCACTTTTTTTGTCATACTAGATGACATTTTTCATCAATTTTTCAACATACTATACTATGACCTTTTTTCATGATTTTTTTGACATACTATGACTTTTTTCATGACTTTTTTAACATGCTATGCTATGACATTTTTTCCCCATAAATTTTTTGACATACTATACTATGACCTTTTTTTCCCATAAATTTTTTGACATACTATACTATGACCTTTTTTCATTTTTTTGACATACTATTCTATGAACTTTTTTTTCCCATAAAATTTTTTGACATACTATACTATGACCTTTTTCTCATCACTTTTTTGTCATACTATGACATTTTTTCATCACTTTTTTTTTAATATTATACTATGACCTTTTTTTCTCATAAATTTTTTGACATACTATACTATGACCTTTTTTCAGGATTTTTTTTGACATACTATACTGACCTTTTTTTCATCACTTTCTTGACATACTGTACTATGACCTTTTTTCATCACTTTTTATGACATAGTATACTGTGACCTTTTTTCATCACTTTCTTGACAGACTTAAGTATGACATTTTTTCATCACAATACTATCACCTTTTTTCATCACTTTTTATGACATACTATACTGTCTTTTTTCATCACTTTTTTGACATACTATCCCTTAATCACTTTTTTTGTCATACTATACACTCACCTTTTCTCATCACTTTTTTGCGCATACTATACTATGATCTTTTTCATCACTTTTTTTGTCATACTATTCAGTGACCTTTTTTAAAACTTTTTCCTGAACTAACATTGTTTATCCCCAGTTTAGTGGAACCTAAAATTAACATGCAGTGTGACTCCCCACTCCCAGGAAAGGCCAGCGACACAGTGGTTATCAGAAAACAGTTAGTTTATTTCAAACATCAGAGTTGAGCCATACCCAAAACAACAAACAGAAGTTCAGTAGTTCAAACCTAAACTTACCTAACAAAGAAACAAAGCTCAAGCAAAAACAAGCTTCTACCCTGCACTCCTAAAATTCAAAACAAGAGAAAACATGAAAATGCTTAATATAAAGGGCTTCTCACTAGTACTTAACTGCTTTAAACTGCTCTATATTTACAGTGACCAAAAAGAATAGCAAAATATTTACAGACTGATAGCACTACAAGATTGCAAGCCTCAAATTACATATACAAATTTGTCAAATGGCTCTCCCATAACTGACATAGTTATGAAGTCAAAGCACACTAATAACTGTCAAAATGGCTTGCCTACAGATTTATTTACACACAAATCTCATAAATTACACAATGTATATGCTGGCTTTATAAGCAGTGGTAGAGGTAAAGGAGGGAAGAGTTTCTGTCAGCTGGAGTTCAAAAGACTGCTGTCATCTGTTGGACCAATCCAGAGGCAGCAATCCTGTCGAATCGACCAGCCACCACCTGCCTGTTTATCACCCACTATCACTCACACACATGCACTCACTCTGAGAGGAAGACAAACAGATCTGACACATCACAACACAATCAAGGCACCTCAATAAAGAACGACCCAGGGTTATAACACTGTATTGTGACCTTTTCTTGTCACTTTTCATTACATACTATACTATGAAAAAAGTCATACTGTAATATGTCAAAAAAGTGATAACAAGGGTCATAGAATATTATGTGTTATGTGTAAAAAGTGATGAAAGAAGGTCATAGCAAAATGTGTCAAAAAAGTGATAGGAACAAAAAATCATACTAAGGTATGTCAAAAAACGTCATATTATAGTATGTCAAAAAAGTGATGAAAAGGTCATAGTATACATAGTATGTGAAAAAGAAGTGATGACAAAAGGTCATAGTATAGTATGTCAAAAAAGATGGGAAAAAAAGTCATACAAAAGTATGTCAAAAAAGTGATTTAAAAAAAAAGTCATAGTATAGTATGTCAAAACAAGGGATAAAAAAGGTCATAGTATACATAGTATGTGAAAAAGAAGTGATAACAAAAGGTCATAGTATAGTATGTCAATAAAAGATGAAAAATGGTCATAGTGTAGTATGTCATAAAACGTGATTAAAGGTATTAGGATAGTATGTCAAAAAAGTGATGAAAAAGAGTCATAGCATTGTATGTCGTCCCAAATCATGAAAAAAAGTCATAGTGTAGCATGTCGTCCCAAATGATGAAAAAAAAAGTCATGGTGTAGCATGTCGTCCCAAATGATGAAAAAAGTCATAGTGTAGTATGTCGTCCCAAATGATGAAAAAAAAAGTNAAGTGATTAAAGGTATTAGGATAGTATGTCAAAAAAGTGATGAAAAAGAGTCATAGCATTGTATGTCCTCCCAAAATGAGAAAAAAAGTCATAGTGTAGCATGTCGTCCCAAATGATGAAAAAAAAAGTCATGGTGTAGTATGTCGTCCCAAATGATGAAAAAAGTCATAGTGTAGTATGTCGTCCCAAATGATGAAAAAAAAAGTCATGGTGTAGTATGTCGTCCCAAATGATGAAAAAAGTCATAGTGTAGTATGTCGTCCCAAATGATGAAAAAAAAAGTCATGGTGTAGTATGTCGTCCCAAATGATGAAAAAAAAAGTCATAGTGTAGTATGTCGTCCCAAATGATGAAAAAAAAAGTCATGGTGTAGTATGTCGTCCCAAATGATGAAAAAAAAAGTCATAGTGTAGTATGTCGTCCCAAATGATGAAAAAAAAAGTCATGGTGTAGTATGTCGTCCCAAATGATGAAAAAAAAAGTCATAGTGTAGTATGTCGTCCCAAATGATGAAAAAAAAAGTCATGGTGTAGTATGTCGTCCCAAATGATGAAAAAAAAAGTCATAGTGTAGTATGTCGTCCCAAATGATGAAAAAAAAAGTCATGGTGTAGTATGTCGTCCCAAATGATGAAAAAAAAAGTCATAGTGTAGTATGTCGTCCCAAATGATGAAAAAAAAAGTCATGGTGTAGTATGTCGTCCCAAATGATGAAAAAAAAAGTCATAGTGTAGTATGTCGTCCCAAATGATGAAAAAAAAAGTCATGGTGTAGTATGTCGTCCCAAATGATGAAAAAAAAAGTCATAGTGTAGTATGTCGTCCCAAATGATGAAAAAAAAAGTCATGGTGTAGTATGTCGTCCCAAATGATGAAAAAAAAAGTCATAGTGTAGTATGTCGTCCCAAATGATGAAAAAAAAAGTCATGGTGTAGTATGTCGTCCCAAATGATGAAAAAAAAAGTCATAGTGTAGTATGTCGTCCCAAATGATGAAAAAAAAAGTCATGGTGTAGTATGTCGTCCCAAATGATGAAAAAAAAAGTCATAGTGTAGTATGTCGTCCCAAATGATGAAAAAAAAAGTCATGGTGTAGTATGTCGTCCCAAATGATGAAAAAAAAAGTCATAGTGTAGTATGTCGTCCCAAATGATGAAAAAAAAAGTCATGGTGTAGTATGTCGTCCCAAATGATGAAAAAAAAAGTCATAGTGTAGTATGTCGTCCCAAATGATGAAAAAAAAAGTCATGGTGTAGTATGTCGTCCCAAATGATGAAAAAAAAAGTCATAGTGTAGTATGTCGTCCCAAATGATGAAAAAAAAAGTCATGGTGTAGTATGTCGTCCCAAATGATGAAAAAAAAAGTCATAGTGTAGTATGTCGTCCCAAATGATGAAAAAAAAAGTCATGGTGTAGTATGTCGTCCCAAATGATGAAAAAAAAAGTCATAGTGTAGTATGTCGTCCCAAATGATGAAAAAAAAAGTCATGGTGTAGTATGTCGTCCCAAATGATGAAAAAAAAAGTCATAGTGTAGTATGTCGTCCCAAATGATGAAAAAAAAAGTCATGGTGTAGTATGTCGTCCCAAATGATGAAAAAAAAAGTCATAGTGTAGTATGTCGTCCCAAATGATGAAAAAAAAAGTCATGGTGTAGTATGTCGTCCCAAATGATGAAAAAAAAAGTCATAGTGTAGTATGTCGTCCCAAATGATGAAAAAAAAAGTCATGGTGTAGTATGTCGTCCCAAATGATGAAAAAAAAAGTCATAGTGTAGTATGTCGTCCCAAATGATGAAAAAAAAAGTCATGGTGTAGTATGTCGTCCCAAATGATGAAAAAAAAAGTCATAGTGTAGTATGTCGTCCCAAATGATGAAAAAAAAAGTCATGGTGTAGTATGTCGTCCCAAATGATGAAAAAAAAAGTCATAGTGTAGTATGTCGTCCCAAATGATGAAAAAAAAAGTCATGGTGTAGTATGTCGTCCCAAATGATGAAAAAAAAAGTCATAGTGTAGTATGTCGTCCCAAATGATGAAAAAAAAAAAGTCATAGTGTAGTATGTCGTCCCAAATGATGAAAAAAAAAAAGTCATGGTGTAGTATGTCGTCCCAAATGATGAAAAAAAAAAAGTCATGGTGTAGTATGTCGTCCCAAATGATGAAAAAATTTCATAGTATAGTATATCGTCCCAAATCATAAAAAAAAATGTCACAGAATAGTACGTCGTCCCAAATGATAAAAAAAAGTCATAGTATAGTATGTCGTCAAAAGGTGATAGAACAGTTCATAGTATGTCAAAAAAACGATGAATAAAGGTCATAGTACAGTATGTCTATGAGCCTATTTAGTTGAGGCAACAGGTCTGCTCTGCAGTGGCAAGCTAGGGTGCTTATTTACATGAGAATTCATGTAAAATGGAGGTTTAACCATGAACATTAATTACAGATTGCCTGACAAGCATTTTAATTAATTAACATATCATAATTAAAACAATTGGAGACTGAGAACAAAAAAAATATAATATAATCTAAATAAGTCTGACAATATTTTGATAAATCAACATCATATCGGACAGGATGTGAGTGTTTCTGTGACTTCCTGTATGAACTGAAGGCTGCTGGAAACTGTCGGGAAATTGTCCGACTTGACAGCAACTTGTTGTCACTGCCCCCTGCTGCAGCCGCCTAATCATGTCTACTTTCCAGGGGCGGCGTAGTTCTTTTTTTGACACACTACACTATGACCTTTTTTTTATCACTTTTTTTTTTACATACTATACTGTGACCTTTTTTCATCACTTTTCTTGACATACGATACTTTGACCCTTTTTCATCATTTTTTTTTTACATACTATTTCATGTCCTTTTTTAATGCTTTTTTGAAATACAATACTATGACCTTTTTTCATCACTTTTCTGACATACTATACAATGACATGTTGTCATCACTTTTTTATGACATACTGTAGTTTAAGGCTTTCTTCCTGGCATACTATGCTATGGCTTTTTTTTTTTTTTTACATCACATATTTTACCATGACTTTTTTAATCACTATACTATGAGTATTTTTGCAGTTAACAGACTGTGCTGTTAAAAGATTGGTCAATGTGAAAAAAAACAAGAAGTTTTTATAAACCTAGTCAGCATTGAACGGTGTAAAGGATGCACATATGATCTGTAATTATTTGTTATTTACCTGTCTGTCTCTCAGTGTCTTCCTGTTGGTCCTGTCGTCCTGCTATCTGGCCTTCAGAGTTTGTCGTCTGGAGCAGCAGCTTAGCTTCCTGAGCAGCCAACCAACACTGAGAGAGAGGTACACATATACAGTATAAACACACGTTTATTTATTTCTTAGATGCTAGACCTAGAACAAGAAAAACGTCAGCAACAACTGAAAGCTGTAATAAAAATATAGCTGATGATATATAGCTGAGCTTTACTTAAATGAATGTTTTTTAGAAGAAAAAAATCTATATTATCATCTAATTAACAGCTTCTTTTCTTGCAGGTGTGGAGAGGTGCCCTGCTGGCTCGCCAATCAGAGGACAGGAACCTGACCCTGAAGTCTGCGGTGAAATACAGAAGACACCTGCACTTACATAGACTTCCCATCAGGGGGCGGCGGTGAGCAGAGACAGACGACTGTAGCAGCCGTCAGCAGCTAAACTCTGACCCCGCCACGACCTGGTTACCATAGAGACGTCACAATAGTAACAGAAACTGTAGACTGACCTTTGGCCTCTGAGGACGAGGCAATGGAGGGGACACGCAGAGGTCGCGTAGAGATCGTGAGGCTGAAGGGACGACGACATGCTGTAACATAACAGACAGATTTTAATGTGAAGCAGACTGAAAACAATGGTGTGTGTGTGTGTGTGTGTACATAGACTGTATGGACTAACACACACTCTGACTCTGAGGTCTGTTAGTAGTTCAGGTTAAACATGTTTTCATACAGACACTGTTGGATGTGATGAAACGGTCGTTAGAGTCGGGAGAAGCTGCCGGTTCCTGAGGTGTTTCTCCTCATTCTCTTTTCACAGAACAAATATTGCCTTTAAAAGGTCCAGTGTGTAGGATTTAGGGGGATATATTGGCAGAAATATAATATAATAAATATGTTTTTCTTTGGTGTATAATCGCCTGACAATAAGAATCATTGTGTTTTCATTACCTTAGAATGAGACGTTTATATCTGCACAGGGAGTGGGTCCTTGTCTACGGAGATCACCATGTTACAGCGCCATGTTTCTACAGTAGCCCAGAACAGATAAATCAAACACTGGCTCTAGATAAGGACATTGGCGTTTCTGCGTCAGCCACAGTAGTTAGAAGACCCTTCACAACAAGAGGGTCAGAATAACACTGATTTTCAGACCAAAACTCAGTAAACGTTATTTAAAAAATCCAGAACACTCATGTGTTGAGAAACATTTAAGTTACTGATTGAAGAAAATGTTCAAATGCACATTTATGATGGTGAAACCTGGGGAACCTGCAGCTCAGCCCACGTCACTGCTCTGTAGCCGTTTGTGTTTTCTGCCATTTTCATTCATATATCAACTGACTGATGTTTTTATAAACGGTTATTATTACAAGTCACAGATTTCTTTTTTTCGATCTACAAAGTGCCAGAATTCACAATGTCATCTGTAAAAACACAAACTGATCAATATCAATAAAGGTTCATTAAAGGTCCAGTGTGTAGGATTTAAGGGGGATATAATGGTGGAAATGGAATATATTATAACAAGTATGTTTTCTTAAGTGTATAATCACCTGAAAATAAGAATCGTTGTGTTTTTGTTACCATAGAATGAGTGTTAATATCTACATAAGGAGCTGGTCCTCGTCTACAGAGGTCACCATGTTTCTACTGTAGCCCAGAACAGACAAACCAAACACTGCAGGGACATTCATGCTTTCACGTTTTTTAGCCACTGTAGTAAGAAGGCCCTACACAATGACACGTTTCTTAATGTGAAACTGCTTTAATTTGTGTTTTTAACAGTTTAAATCACCTGGTCTTTTGTTTTGGAGAGGAAGAGACCTCTGTGGATAATTTGTCTCCCAGTAAGAACCTTGTGAACAATTGGGAAATTTTAGCTGGTTGCAATCTGCAGTCCTCACTAAATCCCCCTAAATCTCACACGCTGTTCCTTTAAATAAAGTCTTGATTGCTGCCTTAAACTTACAATGTAGCCTCTGATATCGTTTTTAATATCATGTTCATGTAGAGAAGTTGCTTCCTACTTAAGACTGAATGTTACTGTAAAAGAGTAAATCTATCACTTCCCTTAAATGTGAATCTGAATTCTTCTGCAACTTTCGAATGATTTTGTTAAAAAAAAAAAAAAAAAATTTTAGTGCCAAATCTGTGAAATGATGTGTTTGTATGAGAAGATAAAGAGACTCACCTGAGCTGAGCAGAGACTCCTGGTTAAAAACCGCCTCCAGCTCTCCCTGTGAGCGACAAAAGACAGTAAGATGTAGGTCCAAGATGTGCACCGAATGAAGAGTTTATATTTGATGCACTTACAGGGTGATGAAAGACATGATGATGCTGTTTGGATGTTTGTGAAGAAAGTTTTAACTCATATTGTAGTTCTGACTGTAACAGAAATCACTAATAAACACATTTCCATCTCCTGACTCGTCTTTAATCACAACTTCAAAACATTGTTCTACATTTAGTTACTAAAAACGAAGTGCATTTGTTCAGGACTGTTTTCAGCGGTGGATTAATCCTCATTTGGTGCTTTTGTGAGTATTTGTGTCAGCAAGACAGTGTATGTTGGATTGAGTCAAAATAAACTAGTGTTCATGGTGATAAAGTGGCACAGTGAGGCTCACTGATGTGTTTTTACCAACGATGGAGGAAGAAGATAAATCAGGCCTGGACAGACACACTGTACTTGTTAGGAGACACATTCACTGTCAGCTTGACAGGGTTCCTACAGCAAATTAAGGCAAATTAGTATAAGATTTCTTAAGATCTTTTTTCAATGCCACCCGAAATGAAATTTAAGATCAATTTTAAAACAATAAAAATTAAGGGAAAAAATAGCATTAAAACATCAATTACTTTATATTTGGGGCAATTTTGCCCAAATGTTTACTGTAACATAAAACATTAATTTTTTTGTCTTGTGGAGGAGACGACGGTAGAACAGAACTGGGCATTTACTGGCAGGTTTTCTTGGCCATTTTGTGCTTCTCACTCTGCATGATTCCACTGCCTTGATTTCCACCATGCCCAGTTTGGAAAAACTTTTTTCATAAAGTACACTGAGCCTTGTATGCATTGCCTTGTGCCGGTTTAAAGGGATAGTGCACTCAAAAATGAAAATTCACCCATTATCTACTCACCCATATGCCGATGGAGGCTCTGGTGAAGTTTTAGAGTCCTCACATCACTTGCGGAGATCCAGCGCGGTGCACAGAGAGGCAGTCAGAGCTACAGGCTACAATGAGGCTAAAAACAGAGTTCAAATGACGTTTTTCCAAACAACTTTTTATGTCGGGGCTTCAGGACACATGGATCACTACGGACGAGCAGTATGGAGATATTTTGTGCTTTCAATTATGTGTTTTTGGACGTTTGAATCTGGGGCGCCGTCAGCCTCCATTAGGTGGAGTTGTGTTGCTACCCACTCTCCCCTGGGATCTCCAGAAGTGTTGTGAGGACTCTAAAACTTCACCTGAGCCTCCCTTGGCATATGGGTGAGTAGATAATGGCTGAATTTTCATTTTTGGGTGCACTATCCCTTTAAACCATGCCACAAAATCTTAGTTAAATTTGAAATTGCAGTGAGTCTGGTGGCTTAGTGGGGAGAGCAGGAGTCGCATATACAAAGGCAATGTCCTTGCCAAGGTTCATGTTACGTCATACTTTCTACCCCACTACATTTATCTAAACTTTAGTTACTTTACAAATTCAGATTTTTGGTCAAAACATACAAAGATTAATTAATTAATTTGTGGATTGACAGAAAATCAATGTGAAACTATTTTCATGGTTAAAATCATTTTTAATACTTTAACTACATTTTACTGAATATACTGAAATACTGAAGGTACATTTTCAATGCAGGACTTTTACTGTGACAGAGTATTTTTACAGTGTGGTATCAGTACCTCTACTGCAGTAAAGGATCTGAATACATCCTCCACCACTGTTTGAAAGCAACACATAAACCAGAACAGTCAAAAATTAGATAAAGTAATTGTGGCATCAAATTAATTTAAAAAAAATCTACAATAAGGGGATTTAATGATTTCATGTGTGGTCACTGTCATGAAAAAACACACTTTGCCCAAAGTGCATGTTGTAAGTTTGAAACACTCACCAACAGAAGACTTCAGAGAAAACTGGACTGAAGGCTGAAGACCGAACACAACTGAAAGATAAAAGTAAACAGTTTATAACTTAGATGTTTTTTTTGTTGTTGTTTTTTAAACTGCGCTGTGTGTCTAAAGATTAAACACCTCTGAGTCTTTACCTTCTTACTGCTCACTGGTGATCTGGAAATCAAACTCTGTCCTGCTGCTGTGGACCTGAAAAGTTTCAGTAAATGTCTGAGACACTTCTCTAACACACCACATGGGGGCAGTACAGCAGCTGTTTTAAATGTCTCTTACCAGCAGTCAGTATATTAAAATTAGGGCTGCGACTCTGCAACTACCGAATATAGCTGTTACTGACGAACCTGTAGATTATTTTCTTACAGAATATCTTACAGCCTGAAGTGATTTCAACAAATGCTTTATTCAACCAACATTTCCAAACTCCAAATATATTAAAGTTACTGTGATGTAAGACCAAAGAAAGCAGCACAACCTCTCATTTGAGAAGCTGCAAACATCATATTTATGCATGAAAAATGATATAATTATTAAAACAGTTGCTG
Source organism: Epinephelus moara (assembly GCF_006386435.1). NCBI lineage: Eukaryota > Metazoa > Chordata > Actinopteri > Perciformes > Serranidae > Epinephelus > Epinephelus moara. The sequence goes on along the minus strand of NC_065525.1, from coordinate 38,990,980 downwards.
ATTAATTTTCTGTCAATCAATGACAGAATTATTGACTCATAGTTGCAGCTCTGATTAAAATATTTCCATATTCTAGATCAATTTAATGATGGGTAAACTGAGGTCCCACAGATCAACATTTTTCATATCATGTAGTCAATCTACTCTTGTGTACTCTGATTACTCTGAGGGTGAAGTCTCTTTGGTTTGCTCTCTGACTTCAGTTGAAAACAGTTAAGATTCAGTTGAAGAGTTGATCTACTGGACAAAAAAGGAAGCAGAGGATTTGGATGTGACCTGGATCAGAGGTCAGAGGTCAGAGTTGAGCTGTACAGACAGCGGCTGTTAAATCTCCTTATTTCAGCTGGAAACCTGAGCAGGTAAAACACTTCAACAGTTTCATCGTCTGCAGACTGACAGCTGAAGCTCTGTGACTGTTTTACTGTTCCTGTGTCTGTTTACTGACCAGCTCCACATCAATTCATTTTAATACCTCAAATAGTGGAAAAACGTGAATTCTACAATTTATCCACCAATGGAAGAAGAGCTCAGATCTTTCATTTTAGTGAAAGAAGTAATACTACAGTGTAAAAATACTTTGTAACACGTAAAATACCTGCCTTTACAAATCTACTCAAACTACAGAGGCCGATACAAAAATGCTAAAATGTGAATGGCCCTATTTAGAGCCAGTGTTCTAAATAGGGCCACTGTTCCACAACCAGGACGTGGCACGTAAAGTTTGGTGGGGGGTACTGCAGGAATATGGAGTACCGGAGTCTTTGCTACGAGCCATCCAGTACTTGTATAACCAAAGTGAGAGCTGTGTCCGCACACTTGGCACAAAGTCAAAACACGTTTCCAGTGCTTGTTGGCCTCGACCAGGGTTGTTCCTCGTCTACGATTCCATTTGTGATTTTCATGGACAGGATCTCGAGGCGCAGGAAGGGGTCTGGTTTGGTGACATCAGAATTGCATCTCTGCTCTTTGCAGATGATGTGGTTCTGTTGGCTTCATCACACCGTGACCTCCAGCAGTTTCGGTTCGGTTTGCAGCCAAGTGTGAAGCCGTCGGGATGAGAGTCAGCACCTCCAAGTCTGAGGCCGTGGTCGTCTGTCGGAAACCGGTGGATTGCCCCCTGCGGGTTGGGAGAGAGTTACTGCCCTAAGTGAAGGAGTTCAAGTATCTCAGGGTCTTGTTCACGAGTGAGGGTAGAATGGAGCATGAGATGTATTTGCGGTTTGGCGCGGCATCTGCAGTGATGCCGGATCTGGAGGGAGCTTGGAGTAGAGCCGCTGCTCAGTCGCGTCAAAAGGGGTCAGTTGAGGTGGTTCAGGTATCTGATCAGGATCCTCCTGGGCGCTTCCCGTTAGAGGCACATCCAACTAGTGGGAGGCCCCGGGGCAGACCCAGAACACACGGGAGGGATTACATATCTTGACGGATCTGGGAACACCTTAGGATCCACCAGGAAGAGCTGGAAAATGTTGCAGGAAGACTGTAGAAACAACAGGCTGTGTGGAAGAGGACCTGCTCCCTATGTAGATATGAATAATTTATTCTCAGTAACAAAAACACAGTGATTCTTGTTTTCAGGTGATTGCACACAAATAAAAACATGTTGTAAATATAACGTTGCATTTCTGCCAATATGTCTCTCTAAATCTTTCACACTGAACCTTAAAGTAAAAGGACAGAAGTATTCTCAGCAAAATGTACTTTAAGTACCAACACTAAAATTATTCATGATGCAGAATGTCTCTTTCCAACAGTGTTACAGCATGAGAGAATATTATATTATTCTGTTTTCATCACTAATAAATGCCATGCCATCAGTTCCAGGAACTCCCTGCCCATGCCATGAGAGACAAAAAAATTGCATTATCAATGACGCAAAACACTGTCTTGTTTTTTTGCGTTTGGCGTCATTGGGTGAATGTTGGCGGGCAGACAGGCTGGGAGCTCCAGGAGCTGGCAGCACAAACGCATTACCCACAAGACGATGACACAGACCTCACTGAAAATCTGCAAAACATCCTTTTAATTAAATAAAATAAACATTTTTAAAAAGTTGTACTTTGTTAATGTGGAGCCACTTTTGGACACTTTGTATAATACTCACTATATTTGTAGTATAACACTGTGTTATATAAGTATATTATATTATTTTCATGTAAAAAGTAAGCACTGCAGTGTTAAATCAAAACCACACAGTCACACCTCTGCTGTCCACATGACTGAAGAACCATTTCAAGGTCATTTAGGAATTGAATTAAACTTTATTAATCATTAACAATCCTAAACCAAACATATTTATAAGACCTGAAGAGAAGCTGCAGTCTACGTCTGTCCATAAACCTGAAGACACAGAGGCTGATCCTGGATCAGCTGCTTCAAACACTCCTCCCAGTTCAGACCCTGAGCCAGAGCTTTTCCTCCTGCTGGGAGCTGTGGGACACATTTCCACTGTCCTCTGTCCTGTTTCCTGTCCTGTAATTTAGCTTCCTGTTTCTCTCTACTGTTGTTTCCTGTCTTCTTCTCTCATATTGTTTCCTGTTTATTGTCCTATCCTTAGGTTCTCACCCTGCGCCCTTGTGTTCTGTCCTCTCTGTATCCTCTTGTTTCCTCTCCTACCGTCTTGTTTTCTTGTCCCGTCTTAATTTTCAGCCCTGTCATTTACTGTTCTTTTATTTCCTCTCCTGCCTTGTCTTTTACTTCCCATGCTGTCCTGTTATTTTTTCTGTGTAAACTCTTGTTTCTCCCGCTCTTCATGGTCTCTTGAGTCCATTGTCACTCCCGTTAGCTGTTAGAAAGGCAGATAACTCCTCCCCTCGGGGACTCCACCATGTCCGGTTGGGTGGAGAACGTCCTGGGACTCATCGGCCCGCCCCCCACCAAAAACTCCACGTCTCCTTCGTCGTCTCCTCCCACCCCGTTGTCCTTCTCTGTCCCACCATTGATCCTGCCCGACACCGACAGGAGCCTGACATCAGAGTGTACGTTGGCCACCGTGTGGCGCCGCACGCCGCCGCACTTCTCCAGGTAGGCCTCGCCCTCGTGCTCCACCAGCGGTGCCAGAGATGATGAGTCGGAGGAGCAGTGATGCTGAGTAATGGTGATCTCTGGCTTGGACTGGTCACTTGGCAACGACCCCGACGACCGCAGATGACGGGGCTCTGGAGGAGGAGACAGGAAATGGATGTGAGTAAAGAGACACGACAACTCAGGGGCAACAGTTTTTAAATTCTCATGAAGATCCAAAAGTTTCCACTAGAGATCACCAAGTCTGATGTTCAAAAATCCTACGCAGAGGTGACTTAAAGAAAAAGTCTGACACATCCTTCTATTCAGATGTTCACATTGATTCCACGCTCATGTCTGTACAGCATATATATGAGGCTACAGCCAGCAGCTGGTTAGCTTAGCTTAGCATAAAGACTGGAAACAGAGGGAAACAGCTAGCCTGGCTCTGTTCCTAAAGCCCAGTTCAGACCAAAGATTCGCGGCGAGACAAAACTGTTTTAAAATGTTGCAGAGAAAAGCTGCAGTGGTGTGAACTGGCTGGTCTGACCTAACTCAAGCCGAGTGATGGTGTCACCTGCAACTCAGCTGGTCAACTCACAGGCGGCTGGTTTTAGAATGTAAAGCATTTCACCTGGTTCAGCAGCCAATCAGCTTGTAGTGAAGACAGCTGGTCAAGTCAAAATGACCACAGACGGCGCGCTCGCTTGCTGCAACAGGTGCTCAGTACCCGCAGAGTCCTCACGGTGTGCCGGTGTCGGACAATGGGTCACTGCTGCTGCTCGCTGTATGTGCTTATGCCCCCTCACACACACACATTCTCATTGACTGATTAATTGCCGCTGTTTATTTATATTATTGTGGCGTATTTATTGTGAACACAGTCCATCTGATGCTCATTTTGTTTCTGTTTTTCGCCATTTCATCACTACTACAAATGCAGCTGTAGCCAGTATCTCACTATCACTATCCTCATTCATATTTTAAGAAGCTACAAATTGTATTCAGCCACAAAATAAACCTGAAAAGCTGCAAATCAGAACAGAAGTACAGAGAGTTGTTGCACAGAGATGATACACAGTCTCATCTAGTTGCATTGGTGTGAACCAGCAGGTTTTCAGAACGTTGCAGAATGGCACATTGCAAGTAAACTCATCTCGCTGCGAATCTTTGGTCTGAACTGGGCTTAAGAAAACAAAAACACAATCTACCTGCTCCTCTGAAGCTGATTCACACATTATATCTGGTTTGTTTAATGACCTGTTTTATACAGAACAAGGCTCACTAACTATTAACTAAACTTTATACTCAGGTGACACAACAGGCTGATACAAACAAAAGAAATGTTAAAGTTGGATTTTTTTTTTTTTTTTTTGTCATGTTTCCACATTTAATTTCTTCTTTTTTTAAGCAAGTTTAAACTTTTAAACTCTGTCATTTGTACTAAGGAAGGAATTAAAGCTTGTGTGTTCCTGCTGGTTTGTCTCGGTCACACACTGTGACATGCTCATATATCAGCATTATATAAACAGTACAGTATTGTTGAAGTGGCCTCCTGCAGGAGCACCTCACTGCTGCAGAAACACCTCACTGCTGCAGGGATTATTACAACTTTAATCTCAGGATTTGTGGTGAGCTACACATTCAACATTGTTGAAGGAAAAGGCTGTGGCGGTTCACTGACTGATCACAGACAGAGGAAAGTTTTTACTATGTAAAACTGCAGCAGCAGATTCCTGTTAGCATCCAAGAGCCACAACGCTAACAGATGAGTGGACGAGGAAAGAAAAAAGAAACGAGGCAGTTGATTTTCTCCAAACTATTGAGCTATTGATCCATGTTTATTAATTTTGTTAGTAAGGACCGCATGATGACAGGACAAAGTTTATTCTATAGTGTGTTTTTTGTATCGATCAAGACATGATTTTAGAAGGTTTCATCCAGTATTTTTACTTTATTCATGTTTTTGCTTTTTCTTTTCAAGAATTTACCTTTGAATTAACAAATGGCATGAAATGTTACTATAAATGTTAATGTTATATTATATATTCATAAACATGTGATTTATTATATCATATCTTCATAAATGTACGATAACTTATATTTGATTTTTTTGAAGTGATTTATTTTCTAGCGTTTAATTTTAATTTCCAAAACTCCAATTCAGACAAACTCCTGTAAACACATCACGGCTGCTCCTGATTAAAACTGACATGACTAATTGATCATTCGACTGAGGGCAAGTTAATCAGCAACTAATTTAATAATCAATTAATCATTTTAAGTCATTTTGAAATAAAAAATACCAAACAGTTCAGAACATCAGCTACTTAATAGGAGATTTTACTGCTTTTCTTCGATAGTAACCAAAAATATGTCCAATCAGACCAGTTTGCATTTGAACTGTAAAGGTTTAGCTACACCAGATTACTGATGACGACCAATCAGGAAACATCATTAATTTTCAACACAGTATAAAAATATTAATATGAAAACTCAATAATATGGAACTTTAAAGGTCCAGTGTGTAGGATTTAGGGCAATATATTGGCAGAAATGGAATGTAAGGATGTTTACTTTAGTGTATAATCACATGAAAATAAGAGTTGTGTTTTCGTTATTTTAGAATGAGCCCTTTATATATTTGTGTTTTTTTACCGGTTTAAAACTCAGTCTGTTTGTTTTGGAAAGGAGGAGACCTCTGTGGATGATTCAGCTCCCAGTAAAAACCTCCTGAACGATGAACACTGAAGGAATTCTAACCAGGAGAAGTTTCAGCTGGTTGCAATCTGCAATCGTCACCACTAGATGCTGCTAAATCCCCCTAAATCTGACACACTGGACCTTTAAATCTCGTTTAAAGTTAAAGGTTGTCGAAGCTGCTTTGAGCTACATCACTGCTTAAGCTATTTCTGTCCTTTGAAATGTCCATATTCACATTTCATTCCACACTCTCATGTCCAATAGTGCTTCGTTCTCTGTTCCACACATACATTCCATAATTCACTCACACATCTAAACTGTTTGTTTTGAATACATTTTTTTAATTTCAGAATATTCTGTTATTTATTACTAAACTGCTCTTATGTTTTAAAAATTTTTGTGTATTTTTTTCTCTAATTTAAAGACACTTGCAGTAAGCTCACACTACAGAGAAGGTCACACAGACACTGCTCTGATCATGTACATGAGTTTGAATCTCAAGTTGTGTTATTCAGCAGGGTGAAAAGTTTCACCTCAGCTCAGCAGGTGTGTTGTTGTGTCAAGTGTGTTACAGAAGTCATAACAAACGTACACACACACACATCTGTAGATACAGTACTGTAGAATACAGTAGAGTGTGTGTTTGTGACCATGTTAATTCACTAACGACCGTGCGGCTGAGCGGCCAGAATGAAACCACAGCAGCAGATTAAGCAGCTCACCTCTCTGTTGAGAGGATTTAAACAGCATGTTTCTACAGAGCCACGCCCCCTGACCTCTGACCTCTGACACCGACTAAACCCTGAACCTGAGCCTGGATCTGAACATCAGAAATTCAGGCTGTGTCAGAAATCATTCACTCATCCACCCTTCTCCATCCACAATCAAGGGAGTTCTATTGAAATAACTATATAATGAGCTCATCAGCAAAATGAAAAAAAAAAAAAAAATCTTCTGGACACTACTCATCATTTTCTTGTCACTGTTAATGACGCCACACAATCAAAACATGCCATGTCAACGTCAGCTGGTGGTTGATCCGTAATAAATACAGACATACATGTGTGTCTGTTTTATTTCTTGTACTGAGTGTATTTTTTTTACGGAGCGCATTTTCCCAAATTAATAAATATAAAGTTCTTTTTGGCTGTTTGTGCTGTGATCCTCTGCTCATATTAAACATGTTAAGCCACATAATAAACTGAATTAAATTTGTATTTATTGCGCTATTATGGCACAAATCACAACTAATGTCAGCTAGCCCTTTAGGCCCCTTTAATCTCCTCAGGGACAGACAGGTACACATTAAAGTCACAGTTTATTACATGGCTGAGAAACTGGTAAAACAAACTTCTACCGTCATCAAAAGTTAAACAGAAAATTACTTTTATTTGAACGTTAGGTTGTAATCGCACTGCTTTCTATCTTCTCATCTGTCTGCCATTTTTCCTTCAGTGAGATGCATGATGGTATACAGTGATTGGTTAGTGACCCTTAGATATACACTATTTTTCACAATACATTGAGGGATACATTGAGTCTATTATATATAGTAATTCTCCATAAACATTCAGACAGCACTTACAAAATGGTGACCTCACTATATAGTGAGTGATTTTGAACGCAGCCTCAGACATACACTTGAAAATGAGACTTCATGCAGCTGCTTTTAGAAAACGTATCTGCTTGTTTGTTTCTCTTTAATCTGATTTTACCTGTTAAACAACAAACTGCTGCTTTTAAATCAACTTTTCATGACTGCCAAACATTTTACAAACATCACAAATCAGGGGTCCTGCAGAAACTCAAAACGTGCCTGAGTAAGAAATGTATCAGCATTAGGATGCTGTTGTCTTTATATATTTCATGTTATCATGAAGCATCTGTGAGCAGCGTTCAGAATGACGTGATGGTGGGAAATACTCACCCAATAGGATCTGGTTTCTGTTGTGCAGAACGTTGCTGAGATACGGAGACACAACGATCTCCACCAGACGCTCCAACTGGTAATACTCCAAACTGGGTGTGCCCGACTCGTGGACACCCTGACAGAGAGAGGGGATGTGCTGATCACCTGTTTGCTTTTGTTCCCTCAACTGTCCGATGTTAGTACAATGTTACGATAACTAAACTACTAAAGTAAGTAGTGATTAGGGCTAAACGTTAGTCGACCAGAAAGGTCATTAGTCGGCAAGATTTCATTGGTCATTTAGTCACAGCAAAAAAAACAAAAAAACTAACAAACATGAAACTCTATTAGGAGCTGCACCTTGTCAAAATAAATCAAAACCTATATGACTGGACCATGTGGGAATTTAATTTGAAAGGACAGACACAGGAAGTGTCCACGCTCAGCAGTCAGACAGGAGTCAGGTTAATTTCCAGGGCTGGTACCTGCGGTTATTCCACAGGCTAGTTAATAACATGTCGGGCAGGAAATCCAAAGTGTGGGATCATTTTGAGAAGGTGAAGGACGAACCCAAGGTGATATGTAAACTCATCTTCATTGGTCGACTACAAACATGACGTATCATCTGAAACATGGAAGTAGCTACATGCCCATTAGCCCACAGCGTCATTAACAGGCGGCTCGCTCAGTGTGTGACGTGCACTTGTAGATAAAATATAGTCCTATATTAATGAAGGTTCATTAGTACGGTTTTGTATTTCTCTGTAATGTAGCACAGTGTTAACAATGTTACTGATACTATTCTTTCTCGCACCTTCAACTCAAACCACCGAAATATATCATTTAATAATTAAATTAAAATCGTGAACTAGTCGACTAATGGCCATGAATGATGACTATTGGTTGACCAGGATAATTCTTTGTCGGGGGCAGCCCTAGTAGTAATGAGCCAAAGTTATCCTTTAAAAGGACACAATGCAGGAATGGACTGTTACTGTTTGTGAGTAGTATCACCAGTGAAAGTAAAAGCCAACCCCAGATTTATTTGCTTGGTGTTTTCTCTCGCTATATTTGCATTTGTTCAGCACTGTGCTTCCTTGTTTCGTAACTTCCTCTTGAATGCCTACAGCCTGGCACCTGGCCACTACCTTTTATAACGTGCCCAGGAACATCCTGAACACAGCAACATAAGAAGACAATAAGAAACTCCAGGCAGAGGGCAGAGTCTCTGCAGATTAATATTGAGTTAGATTACTACTGTTTGAATCTGTAGGTTGTTTTTTTTGTTAAATCCTGCAGAGTATACCTTTCAGAAGAGTACAAACCTGCAGCACCAGCAGCATCTGTGTAACAGGTGGAGGGACAGAGGCTGCAGTTCCCAAAGTCTCCTCTAGGTGGAGCTTCAACAGCACCAGGTCTCTGAAGGCCAACAGGGCCATCTGCCTCACTGTCAGCTCCTGACCCTGAACACACACACACACACACACACACACACACACACACACACACAGGAAGAACACCTCAGCAGTAGTTTCCTCCAGAGCTCAGCCAGTTAATCCACTGACCTCTTCACTCAAATGATCCAGACTATTTAAAGAGTTGAACATCAGTTCCCCGAGGAAACACACACACACACACATATAAACACACACACTGACTAAGCATCTACTGTCAAACCTGTGTTGTTTTATTTTAGTCACTAAGTACATATCTTTGTGTTTGTGTTGCTGATGGACAAAACTCGTACTCACAACATACTGTGAGGCTGTGCCGAGACACAGGGGTGCTTTCAGCTAAACGCTAACAACGACAGGACTGTAATGTTTGTCGCTGACCGATCCGTACTGGAAAACATGATTTGTTCTACACCTGCCAAGATATTCACGGTTAGACATTAACCTTGAATGCTGAGAGTCTGGACAGCCCGTTGGGCTTTATTCAGTCCCTCTAGGATGTTGTGATGTTGGATTCATTGTTTGGGGAAAAATTAAAAATGGAAATTGAAGGTTTGGTTGATTAATATTCAGTAAATAAATAAATTAAAATAAAGGAAGTTGTAATACTGTCCTGTGCTGCCACATACAGTGGTGTGAAAAAGTGTTTGCCCCCTTCCTGATTTCTTACTTTTTTGCATGTTTTCCGCACTTAAATGTTTCAGATCATCAAACAAATTTAAACATTAGTCAAAGATAACACAAGTAAACACAAAATGCAGTTTTTAAATGAAGGGTTTTATTAATGAGGAAGAAAAAAATCCTAAGCTACATGGCCCTGTGTGAAAAAGTGTTTGCCCCC
>NC_065525.1:38881085-38980078 GCF_006386435.1 Epinephelus moara | reverse complement strand
TTCATTTAAAAACTGCATTTTGTGTTTACTTGTGTTATCTTTGACTAATGTTTAAATTTGTTTGATGATCTAAAACATTTAAGTGTGGAAAACATGCAAAAAAGTAAGAAATCAGGAAGGGGGCAAACACTTTTTCACACCACTGTATACTGTGTGTTATAATCATTAATCAGGTGTCATTTTGGGGTCAGTCAGTAGATCAAATCAGTGTTAATTTCTTCCTCTTCTTTTGTGTCAACTTCCTTGTACAAACTGACACATGCAGTCAAATAGCAAATCGTGTGTGTGTGTGTGTGTGTGTGTGTGTGTACCTGGACGGGGTAGAAGATGGCCTGCAGGGTCGGGAGGATCTCTGTGAAGAATCTGTCCCACATATCGGCGAGGACGACGAGCTGCTTGTCACCTACAGGCGACACACACATAGGCCGGTTACTATGGAAAAACATTAACAACCACCAAGTGCCCACAAATATCCTGGATGGACGCACTGAGGAGGAAATGGGCTCGTTAAACGTTAACTTAATGTTTCTGTTGTTCTGCTGTCTGTAAACACAAACAGAGCGACACTGTGTGTTGTTATCACATTACACTGAATCTGCGGCTTTAAATAGCAAAACGATACAACGAAGAACAATGGCTAATATGTGAAGTGATTACATGGGTTTGTAACGAGGAGCTGCTGAGCAACAACAGATTTTAAATGTTTGCTGTGAACCATCAGTGGACACAACATAGAAAATAAAATTATTCAAATAAACACAAAGTAATTTACATTATCATAACCTGAGAAACTTCAGCACCCCTAACTTTTTAATTATTATTTTTTCTTTTATTAAACAAATATACAAAAAAAGGTAAGCTGTAGTAAAAAAAAGGTCAAATATCTAAAATACAACAAAAAAAAACTGAATATTGTATTAAATAAAGTACATAAATTGGAAATAAAAAACAAAAACAATATAATAATTGTATTTTGAAAAATGGTCTTCAGTTTAAATTAAAGGTTACTACAATCAAGCTCTATTACTCTTTACAGTTTTACACCTCTCTGCAGCCTTTTTTGCAGAGTTTAAATTGATATATTTTTCAAATAAAATTGAAATTCATTACATAGAGCATTTCAAATGGGTTTTCATAATGTCAGTCATTATTAATGATCAATACACCATCAACTTTGTTAGAATTAATGTCCCCTATCATTAGGAAAATGATTTTGAGGAACATTTGTCTTATAAATGTAAAAAATATATATAAATAAAAAAACCCTGAACATTTTTGACATCACTGCAAAAGACATATGATGAGAGAAAAACATCCACAGTTGACTCAAACAAGTAAAAATTAAATTAATCTTAAATAATAGAAAATTAGAATTAAATTAAAATTAAAATAAATAGAATTAAAATAGATCTAAAATCTTGGGTTTCTTCAACTTGAAACTGTTCTGATTTTAATTTTGATTGAAGGTCTTCTGTGTTTAACAATCTGCTGTCTGACACAGATCATATCTCCTCACATGGACTCAGCTCTTTAAATCACATTATGATTTTAATTCAGTCAAAAAGACAAAACCTTTGTTTGCAATTTTAACACTGAGTTGAAGAAATCTACATGAATGTGTTTTGTGCAGAAGAAAAACTGTTTGTCCTGAAACTACAGTCACACATCAATGAATAAATGCAAAATGCTAAAACAAATTTCCCCTCAGGGATATTAAAGCTTCACCCTGCTCTGTGTTTGTTCGACGCCTGTTTGTCCTGTTTGTCCTGAGCAGAGACAGAGACAGTCAGAGTGTCTTCACAGCTCAGACTCAGAAACCATCAAACTCACCTGAGTGAAGCTGGACCTGTTCCAGGACTTCAGACAGACCTCGAGTCAGCAGCTGGTTCTGAAACACACACACACACACACACAGTAAATGCATGATGTTAAATACAAAAACGAGAAGATGTGATATAATCATCATTCAGACATCCCGATCAAAACGTCTGCAGAGCTGCTACCATCCTTATTTGACCTACACAGATATGCTTGTATCAGTGTTTAGCCTCCTCTCACTGAGGTGGACACAATAATAGAAATACCTGTCAGTTAGGGACGCCTAGATGGGGAAATTTTTCCCACCTGTTAACAAACTCATGACAACACCAGTGTTACCAACTACACCGGACAATATACAAGAAAAAATATTCGTCAATCACCTTAAATTTTTGCAGAGCGCTTATTTTGCTCTTTAACATTAGATCTTTAGACCTCCTTAACCAAACGTAACAAGTACAGCTGGTGTGGCTGTGGCACAGCTCAGGCTTGGCAGCTCCTATCTCCGCTTCATTTCCCTCTTTCCTTATGGAGGAAGAATGACTAACTCTACCTCTATCATCCTCTGGGCCTCAACATTCAAATCATAGTCTTCCTGGTTGTGTGGGTCTATAAATGCTGCCCTGCACATAATGTCCCAGCATGCCTCTGCCAGATCTCTGCTGCTGCTGTACGAAGCTGACACTTTGAGTTTATAATCATAGTGTCAGTTGTCTGACTGAGTCCTGATAACACACTTAGTATTTTACAAATTAAACGGTAAATGGATTCCATATACGTCTTAGTAACCACTTTGCTTAACTGTACCATTCACCCATCCACACACACATTCATACACTGGTAAATGGACTGCACTTGTACATGTATAGCACCTTTCTAGTCGTCTGACCTCCCAAAGTGCTTGTTACACTACAAGTCACATTCACCCATTCACACACTGGTGGCTGAGGCTACCATGTAAGGTGCCATCTGCTACTCCGTTTTTTCTTCAGCACACTCACACACCGATGGAACAGCCATCGGGAGCAATTTGGGGTTCAGTATCTTGCTCAAGGATACTTCAGCATGCAGACTGGAGGAGCTTGGGATCGAACTGCCGATCTTCCAATTGGTAGACTTGCTTTAAGTCCTGAGCCGCAGCTGCCCCAGCCTTGGGCACAAGGTGGGCATATAAGGTGTTATTTGGAGTTCAGGATCTTGTCCAAGGATATTTCGGCCTGTAGACTGCAGGGGCCAGGGATTGAACCACTGACGGGCACTGGTGGGATTGAACGGGCCACAACCATCTCAAATATTTATCTATCTATCTTTTTTTTCCATGAACGTGGGCACAGTGAGGGTAGTGATACGGTGGGCAAGTGATGCATTCTTTTCATCCGAAATTCCTGCATGTCTATAAATATATACAACGTTGTGTCAATCATATTTGCACACTGAGTCCAAAACATTCATCCATCAATAAAATTTTCGGAACAGGTTCGATTTTCTGCGTTTTTCATATCAGTCAGAAGCCTTTAGAGACGTTTAACCAAAACTCAGTGAGGAAAATGCGGCGGCGGGACACAGCAGTGACAAGACAGAGGGACAGGGCGCACAGAATCATTTCATTACTCAGATAGCTCATGTCTATTTTTTATTTACCTATTTATTTTGACTGCTGTTGACTATCCTGAAAGTGCAATATAAATCCAATTTATCATAATAATATTATCATCATTATTATTATTATTATTATTATTATCATTAAGTCTGCTTATGAGTCAAAACATCAGCACTTAATTGATGTTTGATCAGCAGATCTGCTGTCCTGCACACTTGCGAAGTTTAAAGGAACTTTTATTTACTATTTCCTTTTATCTATTTTACCTTCATAAAATCTATTTTAGCTGATTTTATTGGTCTTATTTTTATTACATTTTCATAACTTAAATTTCTATTATGTCATCTGTAAAGAGACCAACCTGTATGAAAGGTGCCAGATAAACAGATTAACCCTTGACATTTACAGGAGTTACCATAAACCACTAGGTTTATTTTTAAAATCTGCAGAGTCACCATTGTACAGTCACTGCCCCATCTAGAATAAACAGGAAACTGTAACATGTGGCGGTGAGGGAAGTGAAGGTCACCATCTCTGTGACATTTCATCACATTTTATCTGGATGTCAAAGTTTAAAGCTTTTCTCTACAGATCAGTGAGGACGGGGTGGACACTGAGCTGTGGACAGGAAGGACATGTTTGTGTTTCTGAGACGAGGACATCAGTGTTCAGATCACATAAAGACAGGTCTGACAGGAGGACTTCCCCTGCTGTCATCTCTGAACAGGAAGAGGAAGCCAGTCATCCTGATCACTATCTGCTGATCCACAGCTCGCTCTCTGAGGCCCGGACGATTAATAAAAAGGATCAGGAGACACTTGACCGTTCAGCGCTGCAGCTTCAGGAGACAGAAATCAGCTTAGTGTGAATGACACAGAGCGGCTGCTTCACTTAGACGCACAGAGCCACACACACACACACACACACACACACACGCACACACACACACACACACACACACACACACACACACACACACACACACACACGCTATTAAGTGAGCTTATCTGTTTGGTGTTAAATGTTCTCAGAAAGAACTTCCCTCTTTGAGATCAAGAAAAAGGAACACCATTAATGTGGGTTAGACTGGTTTTATAAAAACATCCGGACTGCTGTGTTCTGTGAACGTGAGTCAGGACAATTAACAGGTTACAGCCTTTTGAAACATATCAGTTCTTAATATTTGAAACGGTTTCAATAATCATCTTTGGTGATTTCAATACACTGGTACCAACTGAGCTCTCTTGCATTCCCCTAGTGTTTCAGTCCAGATGAAGCAGCATTTTGAAAATATATAACTTCTGTAACGGACGTATTTCTGAGAGAAACAGGACAGGCAGGTGGGATATAACACTGGGAGGGATTTGATTTGATTGTTGAGAAGTGGGCGTGTCCTAACAGCAAGGCCTTGACACTGTAACCCACACAGGATAGTATCCTACAGGGAGCGAGACAAAGCACATCGTAAGCTCCATGATGTTGCTGAAGCAGTCCACTCTTATAGGCCTTAACTTGGAGCTGTCACTAGGTGTGTTTCAAACCACCTGTTTTTATGCACATTTTTAATTTTCACTAAAAATAAATAAATAAAATAAACAAATACAAATGCCACAAATTCCACACATATCACACAGAGGAGAGGAGAAACAGAAATGAGGAAAGTAAACAAAAAGCTTACGTGAAGAGGGAGTGAGAGCAATCAAACTTGTTTGTGAATACAAAGAATACAAAGACATACATGTTTTGGCTTTCTTTGAGGCATTTATTGATAAATAAGTGCACAACATGATGGGGGATTTGATCGAAAGGGTGACTTTAACATTTCCTGCGGTCATTCTGTTGCACTCTGCTACTAACCAGGAAAAGAAAAGTCATTGTTTTCATGAAATAGCCACCTGATATTTATCTCTTCGTGAAATCTCTATGCCCTGAATGTCAATTTTTCCTGTGGTATCGAATATGGTTTAGAATATTGATATCTTTAAAGATATTAGAAACATTTCACTACATAACTGTCATGAGAACACTAATTTGTAGTATTTAAATCCCTGATTATCTTTGTAGATATTAAAAAAATAGTGTGAAAGGTTTGACCATGAAGCAGCTCACTGGCTGTTTAAACAAGTGGATGTCATGAAATTGTTTCTACAAATAACTGCACAGAATATTCAGATTTCATAGAAAATGAGACAAAGTTGTAAAAGAAAAGTAAACAAGAAGAAAGAGGAAATATTAAGAAATACTAGTTTAGTGGTCAGAGCACTTGTCTTCCATGTGGAAGGTCCAGGGTTCAAATACTTTACTTTACTTTACTTTATTTGAAGAGGACCGTGCATATTAATGAACAATCGGTACAAATACATGACGTCATGTAAATATGCTGGATTTAGCTAGGGTTAGGGGGTTAGGGGGTTAGGGGGTTAGGTCAGCAAAGGAGATTAGATTCCTTAAGGAAGCTTCAGGATAAGAGGGTAACTCTGGAATCTGAGCCAAGTCCTCGACAAGGGCGTCTCAAGCCCGTTGTAGACGGGAGGTTCCAGACGTAAAAGTGGATTCATATTATTCCAGATTATTTTCAGAGAATAAGACTAAAACAAGTCTTGATATATTTTAGTTTAGTGGCCCCAGATAACATAAGTCTGCTTCGACACTTCCATATTTCTACTTAAGTTAAAGAACATCTGAGTTTTGGGAATTAGGTGAAAAGTATAAAAGTGACAATGAGATCAACATCTTTCTAAAAACATGGACAAAACACTGGTCCAACTGTCCAGCTGAGAAGTGGTCTGAATGCTGACTCCCAGTAAAAGTCTGGGGTCATCACCAGTTTCATGTTGTGTCACATGACCACACACACAGATGTGCTATGTAACTAAGCATGTACAGTACGTAGTGTTAAAATCAATTAACTGAACTGCATGAGTCCATGTTTGTGCAGAGAGTTTTCAGATAAACATCTTCACAGTTTGAGTTCACCATCACACCATCAGCTCAGACTCTGAAGACTCACAGGGATGTTTCACAACTGTAGCTTTTATCACCTTGATTTAGTATTGCCTGCGTTAGTGTTAGTCAGGACCAGAGTTGTAACCGCACAGAGGCAAGAAATACAGTCTGGCACATAACCCCCTCTACAATTGTTTTAAGTCTTTAGTCTTCAATCAGCTTTAGAGGAGCTGGGAGGTGGATTTTGCTTCCTTTGAACGGAGCCAGGCCAGTTGTTTTCCTCTGTTTCCAGTCTTTATGCTAAGCTAAGCTAACCAGCTGCTGGCTGCAACTTACCATGAAGACGTGAAAGTGGTATTAATGTTGTAAAACACAGACCTAGCCAGAAATCTTGGTGTAGTCATGGACACAGACATCAACTTCAACAGCCACATTAAGACCATTACAAAGTCAGCCTACTGTCACCTTAAGAACATATCAAGAATATAAGGACTACTGTAACAGGGTCTTTACAGGTCCTGCTAATCAACCAGAATCGATCAGATAGCTGCAGCTGATTCAGAATGCTGCTGCTTACTAAGACCAAGACAGTTCTGAGGTCTTTACACTGACTTCCTGTCTGTCAGAGAATCAATTCTAAAACACTGTTGGTGTATAAAGCACTGAATCGTCTGGTTCACGTCTGCCTTGTGTCCCCAGAGTCAAGACGAAACATGGAGAAGCAGCATTTAGTTTTTATGTTCCACATATCTGGAGTAAACACCCAGAAAACTGCAGCTCTTCTAAATCGAGGTTGAAGATTTTTCTGTTTGCCGCTGCCTTTTATTAAATCAAATATCTATTCATTCCTTAGACTGCACTGTGACTTTATTCTTGTTTTTTATGCCTGTTTTTGGCGCCTTGTCTTGATGATGTCTTATGTAAGCAGTGGTTCCCCACTGGTGGGTAGCGGTCCAAAAGTAGGTCACAGGCCAATTCTGAATGGACTGAAAGTGACTCACAAACTTGTTATGTTTTAAGTACAGTAAATTTCCAGCACAGAGCTTTCGTTATGAAGTGATGTTTTCTGCTTTAGAGTGACTAACCAACGGCTACTTGACAGAGACAGCAAACTAGCTCAACGACATGGCCAAACGCAAGTATGGCACTGAATGTGTTTAACCGTGGGACCTCGAACTAATGACTAAGGAGAAGTCTGGACCCCATGGCTGGACCAGTTGGGAACCACTGATATAGAGCACTCTGAATTGCTTTGTTTCTGAAATGTGCTATATAAATAAACTTGCCTTGACTTTACAATTTATTTCTCTTGATCGCTGGGATTTAATAAAAGCTGTCGTAATTTTAAAAATGTTTAAACAATGTTCCACCTAAAAATCTATGCCGCAAAATAACGACCAGAAACAGATTCTTGGCAAAAACATTTCTGTTGTTTAACACATAAACATCAGATCACTGATAATATATCCAGTATCAGCAGACTCTGAATATTAAACTGCAACAAACACAGATACAGGAAATGTAGCAACCACATTGACATCAGCTGTTTCCTCTGATTGTTGAAAACAAACATGAACTCTGTCAAACTGTAAATAAAAAGAGGAAATAAAGAGTGAAAGTACCTGGAAGTAGTCAGTGATGAAGGAGCCCATCTCAGTTTTAAGGAGCCACCTGCGAAAACACAAGAGGATTTCAGGAAAAACGACTAACGGACGCCATGTTTCACGTCTGTGGTTTTATAATGAAGCAGCTGATTATTAAGATTTGATTAATCTAATAATGTTCATATGACTATTAATGTCTATTGTTAAAGTGTGACATTGTGTGTGAATGTACAGCATGAGAGGATTTTTCATCTTGTGTATCATTTTTTAAAACTTGGGTGAAGAAGTAGATTTATTATTAACTAGACTCTTTAATTCTGCACACAAATATTAATATAAATCATGTTTAACGGCCTAAAGTATTATAATGTATGTAACATTATAATTTAATTTGTTCATTTTTTTTTACATCAGAATTATATTTAAACTGATTATTTGTGTGTGTTCCTGTTTCTTGTGCGGCGCTGATGTGTGAATTTCACCTCATACTGACAGTGATGTAATGTAATTACATTAACATTACATTAACTATTTATCAAAAAGCTCTTCATCAGTACAATTCTGATGTACCTTTACCTTTTCCTTTGCTTAAATATTTCAATGTTTTGCTACCTTATACTTTTTTTTCACTACACTTAAGAGGAAAATAATGTACTTTAAGCTGCACTGCATTTATCAGACAGATGTTGTAGAAGATTTAGATGGTCAATATAATCAAAAATACTTTATGATGTAATATTATACATTTAGCTACACACCACAGCAGTTTTATTTGGTTTTCTCTCTTTACAAAGAACACAAAGATGAAGACAAAAAACAAGTGGACAAAGAAGAAGAGCAAGAAGACGTAGGAAAAGAAGACAAAAATAAGAAAAACAAGAAGATAAAGAACAATAAGACAAAGGAAAAGAAGAACAAGAAGACAAATAACAACATGATAAAGGACAAGAAGAAAACTAACAAGATGAAGGACGAGAAGAAGGACAAGACGAAGTAGTAGTAGTGTTGGTCACCTGATGCTCTCATTAAGCGTGAACAGCTCGTTGGTCTGCAGCGCTCCACCCTGGAACACCTTGATCACAGCTGATTGGACACTGAGGACACAAAAACAAACAAAGGTCAGAGGTCAACAAACTGTGTTTCATACATATCCTGAACAAAGACTGTATATGAAGATCTTTGATAAAGATCATCCATAATTACAAATCCTTCGTTTGCTCCTCTTTAATCTGGTTGTTGATGTGTAAACACGACTGTGTTGGAAGAGAGAGATTTTAAGCCTGCTGCAACACTCAGTGCACTCTGTCCAGTCAGGATGGATGGGTGGATGGACAGACGGACAGACAGATAGGTTATAGAAATGGAAGTACTGGACTTATATCAGCTGTTCATAACTAAACATCAGATTTGATAAACTTTGTGATTAGAAATCTTGATTTGTAAAGTGACTAAAGTTGTCACGTAAATGCAGCAAAGAAGAAGTAGAAAATGTAAGTATTTAAGTACATGTGCTTGGTTACATTCCACCACTGCTTTGGGAGAAAGGTTATTAAGATAAACTCATCACTGGAGTTATCTGAGGTGGATTTATGATTTCAAGATAAACGCATGACTTCATGCTGATGAGACAACAGAATTTGTTCTTCAGCTTCTGTGAAGTGTGTCGTCGGGTCAGTGTGTGTGTGTGTGTGTGTGTGTGTGTGTGTGTGTGTGTGTTGGTCCCTGTGTGTGACTCAGCTGGTTGACAGGACGTGGCCCGGCTGCCACCTCCACTTCCTACTAAACATCCTGCTATGTGTTGCAGGAGAAGCAGGAAACAGGCCGGAGAGTTTCTACTGAATGAACACACACACTGATACACTGATAAATGAGGGTCGGGGAATATCTGAAACTTTTCATGATGTCATGTTTTTTTCTTCATTTTGCTGCAGAGTGAGCGCTCTTCACTTTCACGTTGCTCCTTGGTACAGGCAGCTGCAGACACCGAGGCAGCTGTCCAGAGGAAGAGAAGCTTTGCCCAGTCAGGCTCCAAGATAACGTTATCCTATGCTTTCTGCTTAGAAGTGGTGAATTGTGTGTGCAAAATTAACTCATTTGTCCACCGGCTAAATGTCAAGTCAAGGATTCCTTCTCCACATTCTTTTTTCAGCGGGTTGACAGAATGCGCCAGACGTTCTTGTCAATCATTATAAATAAAGTCTAAGCTTTAAATCTCTCATTTTAAATATCAACTAAAACTGTGTCATCGGATCAGAAACTCTTCTGACCTTCAGCAGAACCTGTTCCTCCCTCTGAGCTCTGGAAAACACGAGCCAGCACTTTTTATTCTTTTCTAAGCTCATGTTTGGACCCATAACATAACACACACACACACACACACACACACACACACACTTCAATCTATACATCCAGTTAAGCTTGTGTCCTAAACACATTAAGATAATATCTGTACTTGGTGTTGTGGGATTATGGAGTCAGATCTGATAACAACTGATGTTCGTTCTGTTTGACACTGAAGCTTCACACTGCAAACACTGCAAACACTGATACAGGATCACCTTCTGTTTTAAAATTTCTACTCAAATACTGAAAACATTTCGAAGCATGTAATATTTTAATTTGGAATTTGGACATGACTGATATGTTCCATAACTAGGAGCAGGATGGAGCTTTGCATACCTCGCTTTATGTGACTGTATGGTGGGATGAAATTGAACACTGGTGACTGTCAGCTGTAGGAGAAACGTGTTTAATTATATTTTATTATTTTCACTTCATTTTTCATTTTTAATTTAATTATAAATATATATTTATTTATTTTTTTTATTTGTCTTTGTCTCGTGTATGTTTGTATTTTAATATTAGTTATGTATCATTTATATTTCTTGAAAATCCAGGACCTAGTCCACATGGAAACAACTGTTTTTTCATAAGTTTTTTTGTGTTCTCAAGAGCATGTCAAACCATCTGGTGGCGATACAAGATGATGTTGACTAATAAGAAGCCTGATAAAAGCTATCACCTGATGGTTACCTGAAGCAGAGCCCTCGGCTCTAGGTAACTGCACATGTTTGTGTAAAGATGTTAGCAGGTTAGAACCAGCACTATTTTGGTCACATCCATCACTGCACGAAATGTCTCTTCATGTGTGATGCTTCACAAAGGAGATAACGGCGCACACTCTGACGTCACAAGCCAAAATTGTTTTCCCTGTATACACATCAACACTGAAAACTGAACATGTTCACCCTGTAAGGAGTTTTACAAAGGTCTGTTCTCAGTGACCTAAAACGCAGTTTGTGTGCAGACAAAAGGCCAAAAGAAAAGGCTACAAAAAACTGTGTACATGTGGACTAAGTCTAAAAAAAATGAAGTGTAAAAAAAGGCCATGTAACATTTTACTCTTTTGGTTGGTAGGTAGATCATGCAAAGAGAGCTTAACACTAAAGGAGGCTCAACACAGAAACTTCAAAATAAAAGTACACAACAAAATAAAAATAAAAATAAATAAACAGCAAGAACATCTGTGGAAGCTGTGGAAGTCACTTTAAGAGTTGTAAAACCTACCAGAATGCACTGCGCCATATTGGACCAATAAACACTCCCACTGGTGGGTGACATTATGCACACTCCTCTGTTGACACAATGGCGGCCGGCTGGTAACAAACCATTGCATACTACAGCTAAACAATGAGCTAAAACATGTTTCTGAAAACATCTGAGGTGGAAATAGGCAACTCAGTATCAGAATCTTGGTTTTGATTTGATCAGCGCTGTTTAGTTTTACAGTTTGATCTCAGTTTTTTCAGCCTCACTATGCAGGAAACAGTATGCAGCCCACTTCCTTCTCACAAACTCTCGCTCTTACACCCCGAACATGGCACTGAAATATGTTTCTGATAACATTTGAGGCAAGAAATTGGAAGTGCAGTGACATAATCTTAATTATGATCAGTACTGCCTAGTTTCACCGGTCGATCCAGTTGGTTAACATTTGAGAAGGATAGAGGAGCTGGTCTGTCTGTTGAGCCCCTTCAATAGTCTCTGTGTCTGCTGTAGCAGCATGGGTGGCTCCACAAGTTGACGCATTTTATTTAAACGTACCCTTTTAAATAACTGTGAAAACAACAATAAAAACTTTCCAATGCTAGAATCTTCATTCACTCCCTGTAAGGCTCTGACAAACCAAGCCAACGGTCGGCCATCATTCAATGTTGAGCCGCCAATAAGCATCCGTGGCCCTCGTTGCTGCAGTATGTCCTGCACAGTTGGCCTTCGTCTGTGCTAGTCGGCTTTTTGTCTGCTGATCCGGAGCCCATCAGTGAATGATATCATTCTGATTGGCAGTTTGGCTCAGTGCACGAAAAGAGAAACGGAAGTGAGGAAAGTAAAAAAAAGAGCTAAAATCCAGAAGTAGCGAGACTGACACAAACTTATATAAGGTAAGATTTTATTTTCTTTGACCATTGAGCTCTTTGGCAGAAATGGTTTGTGATGGTTTGTGTTACTGGTCATCTGCGCACAATCAATATGCTTTGTTCTTTCAGCATTTGATTGTGTTGTCAATGTGCTAACTGGCTAACTTGCATCAAGATTGTCTTCCCATTTCCCTTTTTGAATGACAAATACAGACTATCGCCGTCTGCTGGTGTGGAGAGGTATTTCCTCTCACGTAAATGCAGAATGTACGTGCTGGTTGGCCGTCGGTTGAAGACTTTGCAGTGTGTTCATGTGCAACTTTTTGGCTGAGACACAAGAGACGTGAGGCAACAGAGCAGGGGGCTTTTGTCAGCGCTAGTTCTCTGGAGTTGGTTTGGTGTGTCTGGGCTCTTAAATGTAAACATCTGAGATCCAGGAAGTCTCCTTTTGTTTCTTAGGAAAGTTAACATCACCTCCTCTCCAGGTTTCAGTTTGACCTGATCTATAGAGTGTGCCATCGCGCTGGTTCCCGGAAGAGAAAGTGAATGTGATTTTTGCATTGCGTTTTGGATTATGTCAGAAAATAAGCTGTGGCTAACACAAGTTTATGATACTTACAGGTTTTGTTCAGCGAGATAATCTTCACATATGAAAACCTTTCATACAGCATTTGAAGCTTAAATGCAATCGCCAGAAGTAAAAAGCTAACGTTAGGCTTTAACGGACTACATGACTACTCCACGGTCGCATGACTCTTTACGTCACCTCCACTAAGCTTTCAACTGATTTCAGCCGCTTTATTTTAAAAATATTGTATAATGGGGAAATCGGACTGTTTAAGCTAAATAAGAAGCTGTAATGGCGGACTGCCAGCACTCTCGCCTGTTCGGGGGTGATGACGTTTACTGTCCCCGACAGGGTTTGTAGTCGTATTGAGCAACTTGTTAGCATCCGCCTTTTTTACGACACGTAAAAGCTTCAAAATTCACAAGTAGGGTATTTACTGACGTGTTTTATGTCGTAGAACAAAACCTGAAACTTGCTTCAGCTTTTGTTAACCACAGACCTTATTTGAGGCATTTTACCAAAATCTCATTAAAAAAAAATTGACTTTTAGACAAGAGAACCGGAAGTGCTAAAAGCGCTAACGGAGTTCCGGGTTTACTGGCACACTCTATATTAATAAAGTAAAATAATGTTTGTGATGATCTTCTGAAACATTTCATTCACTGCTTTCTGCATTTCAGTCCGACTTTTTCAGTGTCTGGAAACATTTATGTTCAAATATTTGCTGTAAAACAGGTGAGGGCAGGTCTGTGGGGCTGAGGTGAGTTCAGGGTTGTCGCAAGGTATTCTGGGAAATGTAGGGCAGCACTAATTAAACAAGAAGATGAGACACGCTGAGGAAAAGTGGACTCATCAATAAATTAAATTATACTGTATGTAATATGTACTGTACATGTGGGAGCGTTGTTCTGTCAGTGTGCAGCTGACCTGTTCCACACGCTGGTGTTAGAGATCTGCAGCGCAGGTGAGCTGGCGTGGAACCGGGCGAGGTCCGACAGAACTGGAGAGCTCATAAAGCGAGGTCTCGGACGCCGGAAAGATCCCATCATGCACCCTGGCTGTTGAGGAGAGAGGAAACAAATGGTTAGTTAAAAAGCATCATTGGCATAATAATAAATAAAGTATTTCTCCTCTGATAAGAAAACTCATTTTGTAACACTGACAACAGTTAAAGATCCAACTGTAACTTGAATGGATAGCATAATGGTCACTTGGAATGTTTTACATCACGTTTTAATTTATGTTTGACATGACAGACATCATATTTGTTATCATTTTACTATGCCATCAGGTAATTTGATTACAGTTCAACAAACACAGTGACTTCCTGCTCTGAACCTGAGGGGCATCTGTTTTTTTTTCTACTGCTGCACGATATGAGGAAATAACTAATACACAATAAGGTTGTTAAATAAACAGATATTTAAGTGTACTCCGTTTTCTGCTGCTTTCAGAATACTGATAAAATTCAACACATTGTTTCTTCAATTAAAAAAACGAAAGGAAATGATTTCCAGCATTCTTTTATTGAACCAATTGAACTTTGAACAGAAAGGCACCAATAAAAAAGAATGATATTTACATTTTAAGTGCAGTTCTCTACTGACACTCTCCTCCACCGAACTCACAAAATACCTGAGTGCAATATCACAGTCTTTCTGGATGTGCTTATCATGCAGGATGACATCACACAAAAAAAACGATGTGCAGCCCCACTTTTTTCCTGCAGTGCACCAGTTAATACGATAACATTGTTTAATTTAACACATTTTTAAGAGGATGAGGATAAATAAAAACATTGATGTGATTAAACCCTAGAGGAAAAGTCAGGGCCCAGTTGTTCAAAAATGTTTTGCTATCCATGATCAGCTAATCCATCTTACTTTGTGCTGGTTTTTCAAAGCAACATTGGACTGGATCACCCTGATCTAGATAAAAACTTTTCATGACTACCAAATCCAGATAACTGCATATCATGATGTTAGTAGTCTGCCAACAAACACACTGACATTTCTATTTATCGCCAGGGAGAGATCATCACTTTAAATAATTTTTTTTAAAATTCTGACAACTATTTGGGGGATTATTTTATGGCGACAACATCCCAGCATACCTTTTTTTGTCTTGTTCTTTTTCTTTTTAACTTTACTATACTAAAAGGCTTCATAGGTAGCCTAATGTCTACTTTATCTACTGTATTACAGAACAAACCAAGTGCAAAATGTAAATAAAATGCATACACATTTTACATATTACATTTTGTTCACGAAATCCACCCTGAATCCACCCTCCTGCTGGGATCAGGATAGGATCAGGTTTAAAGATCCAACACATACTGAAGGTTTGATCCAGATCAAACCCAAAACTGGATTACTTGATCTAATCTGATTAGAATCCTTTTTTTCCTATTGAACACCCATTTTCATGATTTCTGATCAGATTACTTCTGAACAACTGGGACCAGGGGATCACTAAGGTCATTTGGATTCATCCTCTGGGGAACACGAATGTCTGCTTGAATTAATTTAAAATCAAATTGCTCATCAAATAGGTGCCACGAAAAAACGAAGACAAAACACAAATGTGAACGTCATGGTGGCACTAGAAAGAGAAGAGTGGATTTAGTAGGATTCATCCTCTGGGGAACATGAACATCTGAACAAAACTTTATAACATGCATCCAATTGTTTAAGTGATATTTACAGCTAAAAATTGGATATGTGGTGCTAAGCTGCTTAGTGACCTTAATATTAATCATGACATCCCCACTGATAACGTTCTGTAAACAGTAGTGCTGAGCACGCGCTGCGCTCTCCAGCTGTGTCAGCAGTTCAGGAAAATGGATACTGACTGCCTGTTAGAGGTGTACACTGCACAGAGCAAGAAAAATAAAATTAGAGGGGTATGTATTAACACGCGGGTGATGATTCAAAGTGTTGCTCAGAAGTATTTTGGGACACTAGTTGCTCTTATGTTCCAGTATTTAAAGACCAGACTGCACCAGTGCACTTGCTCACAAGAGCAGACACTGACGTGCGATGTGTCAAAGTACACAAACAGCTTTAATTATGCTGTGGCAGAGACATGAGCACGGATCTGACGCCAGAGAGGGTCAATAACTTTGTAGTTTTTTAACATTACAATGGAGAACAAAGTTACAGCAACATTGTATGAAAAACAGAGATGAACCTATCTAACCAATTAACTCTGGGTGTCATTCTGCTCCAGTTTGTGTCAGTCCAAGGTGAGAAAGAATCAAAAACACATTAAGTAAAAATTAAGTCATCAGTCAGATTTACAGAAGAAGAAAAATGCAGGGGTTGAAGTTTTACTGGAAATGTCGGTAGATGGAGACTTTCTTGTGCCTGTATGGTTGGTTTAGTAGATGGATTTTGATTTGCTGTCAGTGTTTCTATCATTCATCAAATCGCCTTGAAAGTGATCCCAACAACATCCTTCGCCACTGTTGTTGTTGCATAGTTGTGGTGAGGACTCTGTCGTCCACTTAAATTAGAATGATTTTTAAAACTTCATATCTATTGTTCTTGGTGTGGACGGCTGTTTAGTCTGATGTGTCAGCAGACAGACAGACAGGCAGGTAAAGAGACTCTGTGCAGGTTTTACTTCCTGTTGTCAGCAGAGCCGCTTCAGCTTCAGCCGCGTGTGATTCATTTACAAACACAGAAACAAACCACAGCTTCCTGTGGAGCGGCGCTGACCCGAGATCAGCCTGTTTATTTACAGCGCAGAAGTCTTACTCTGCCTCGCTCTCCAAAAACCACAGAGGCAGACAGCCGGGCGCTGCTCTGAGGTCTGTGAGCAGTGACAGCTCACACACTCTGGTGTCAGCACGTTTCAAAGATGTATTTCTGTACATGTGAAGTTTCTCTGAACTGTAGTCAGTTTATTGTCTGTAATATATTTAGTCTCTTTTTTCCCTCTGAAGCCACAGATTTAATTTTGGCAGTGTGGGAAACTTTCAGTCCCTTTCTCTTACATGTTCTGTTTTTGTGATTGACTGAAGTGAACGTGTAGTAAAACAGCAAATATTCTGAGTTAGTTTCACAGGTTAGTTTCAGTAAATAGCTGGAGTTAGTCATGAGTACAGAGTGATGGAGAGATTTGCTGCAAATGAGTCAACGCTTACTGTATGTTGAAGTTAAAGGAAATTGTATACAAATAAGGTTTTGGTGTCTGTGTCATGCTTTCTCCTGCTACTTTGCATTAACGTTAGATCCACCAGAGACAAGAAAACACAAACATACGCGCACAGGAGGAGGAAATACAGCTTATATTTCACAGGGGATTTTTGTCTGGACCAGAAAAAAACATTCACTATCACTATGAGTGTCTGCACCCACAACTGAATGTAACAGGTTCACACCTTCACTGGAGGTTTGGCCGCAAAACATGTACATCAGAAGAGTCTTGAGCATTTACAGAAACAAACAGCTTCACAGCTGCAGAAAAGGAGACGCCTCACTGTTTCTGCACCGAGCAGAGAGAAAGGAGCTGGATATTTCCCGGAGACATCTAAAGACATGTCAAAAAAAAAGTTACCTTAAGGTCCACTTACTAACTTTTTCTATAGTGAATGAGTTTGCTCAGATGTAATGAAGAAAAGGCTGAAAGCTCTGGAAAGAGTGGACAGTAAGTGGACCTGCAGTTAAGATTTTCTTGTGAAACTACTGTTATGCAGGTTGACAATAAACTTTAATGCTCAAAATAAAAGTTGGATTGAGATTCATGTTCACTAATCTGACCGCTCTACTGTTTCTGTACTGTGTTTGCTTCCTCCAGACCAGACTTTCACATCACAGAGCCAGGCCCAGATCTGAGTACACCTGACCCCAAAGTCCAGGTTGTTTGATCAGTGTGAACACTGTGCTCGAGTCCACTTGAAAAGGTGGTCTTGAGTACAGTTCATGTGTACTCGGCTTGCATCAGGTGTGAAAAACAACTGTACGAAAACAACAAAGTTGTTATTTCAGACAAGCAACAGTCAGCGAGTAGAGTCTACCACGAATCTGCATATGCACGCACCATGCGCCTATCTCATCCTCTGAACCAACGGCCATGGGTGATAAAGCAGGAAGACAGGAGAGAGGGTCGCTCTTGACGTTGTCTCCAAAATATAAACCATAGAAGGCATAATGTGAAGCTTGGCTCCAGTGTTAAGGGTCTTTGGATCTTGTGATTGGTGCTCTTTTCTACACTGCAGCGACAACAACAAAAACATGTCACATAGATGATGACGCAAGGGTACACAGACACAGAGAATTTTTTTTTTTTTTTTTAATTTTATATACTTTATTAATCCCCCTGAGGGGAAATTCAATTTTTCACTCTGCTGTCAATTACACACAGGTCCGAACACACACATGCACAAACTGGACCTATACATGCACTAAGTGGAGAGATGTCAGAGTGGGCTGCCCATGACAGGCGCTCCGAGTGGTTGGGGGGTTTGGTGTCTTGCTCAGGGGCACCTCGGCAGTGCCCAGGAGGTGAACTGGCACCTCTCCAGCTACCAGTCCACGCTCCATATTTTGGTCCGGACGGGGACTTGAACAGGCGACCCTCCGGTTCCCAACCCAGGTCCCTATGGACTGAGCTACTGCCGCCCCAAAAATATTACTAATGCGACACCTGAACGACGGGGGATGAGGGGCGCAACCATACCCAGGCATACTGTTCCCTCCGCTGTCTTGTGACTTGAACGGTAAATGCGTACTCCACTGTGGGCGTTTGTCTGTGCAATGAGTGACAGATGAGAGTGAACTGTCAGTCAGTGATGATTAAAAAAACATGCCCACCAGGTGCTGCCCAGCCAATACCTGCAACAGTTGTTTAGCTTGACAGCCAATCAATGGCATTATGTTGGGTATTCGCTGCTGTCGTATTTGTTGTTAGCCATAGCATCGTAGCTATGGCTAAATGTGTGGGCTGTGGCGCTTCGTCCTCTGGAAATCTTAAGAAAAAACGCGTGTCGTTTAAGGTGGAGTGTCTGTTGGAGTATATACAAACAGACGAGCGAACGCCACCGGTGAAACTCTTCAGTACAGCACTGTCTGTAGTAGTAGCTCTGCTACCATTTTTTCAAAGTCAAGTCAAGTCAAACTTTATTTATAAAGCACATTTAAAAACAACCTCAGTTGACCAAAGTGCTGTACAGTTATTGAAATATAAAATAATCATACACAAATATCATAACAAATAAAACAAAGGAAATTGTAAGGGCTCAATTTAAAAAACTAAAAATTAGATTAAAAAAAAGGGAAATAAAAAAGTAAAAAGAGTAAAAACCAAGGATTCTTGCCTAGCAGGGACTGAACGCCAAGGAGAAAAGATGGGTTTTCAGTAATGTTTTAAAGTGCTCAACAGACTGTGCAGCTCTAACCTGGAATGGTAGGCTGTTCCACAGCTTTGGGGCCGCCACTGAGAAGGCTCTGTCCCCACGAGTAGAGAGTCTGGACCGAGGTACTGCCAGGAGCAGCTGGTTTGACGACCTAAGTGCTCTAGAAGTACTGTGAGGCTGTACAAGCTCTGATAAATAAGACGGTGCCAGACCATTTAAACACTTAAAAACAATTAATAAAACCTTGAACTGGATCCTAAAATTAACAGGCAGCCAGTGCAAAGATGCAAGGACAGGACTAATGTGATCACGCCGTTTCTTTCCAGTCAGCAGGCGGGCAGCTGCATTTTGGACTACTTGTAAACGGCGCAGTGCTGACTGGTCAAGACCAACAAACAAAGAGTTACAGTAGTCTAGGCGTGATGTAACAAAGGTGTGAATAACTTTCTCAAAATAATCTCGGGGGAGATATGCCTTTACTTTTGCTAATAGTCTTAGCTGGAAGAAGCTCGTTTTGACAATAGAGCTTATCTGCTTATCAAACCTAAAGTCACTGTCTAAAATAACACCAAGGTTCCTTGCAAAAGGGTGGCAGTGAGACTTAAGGGTGCCAATGGCGCTGTCATACCCATCTAACAGATTTTGTTGGCCAAATAAAATAATCTCAGTTTTATTTTTGTTCATGGAGAGAAAGTTGACTTCCATCCAAGATCGGATGTCATTGAGGCAGTCTAATAAGACCTGAACAGAGGCTTGCTCATTTGTTTTTAAAGGCAGATAGATTTGTACGTCATCTGCAAAGCAATGAAATGAGACATTGTGCTTTCTAAATATGGATCCCAATGGCAACATATATATTGAAAAGAGGAGGGGGCCCAAAATAGAACCCTGAGGCACCCCACAGTTCAGGGGGGAAGAGGCTGAAGAATACTGGCCCAGCTGGACAGAGAAGCTCCTATCTGAGAGGTAGGACTGAAACCACTTAAGAACAGTACCCTTAATGCCCACACAGGTGTTTAAGCGAGACAGGAGAATGTTGTGATCCACCGTATCAAAGGCAGCCGTCAGATCCAGAAGGACCAGGACTGCAGAGCTACCAGAGTCAACTGTCAAAAGAAGGTCATTTAAAATTCTTAAAAGCGCCGTTTCTGTGCTATGACGTGACTTAAAACCAGACTGGAACTTCTCGGAAATGTCATTTAGATCAATAAAAGACTGCAGCTGTTCATTAACCACCTTCTCCAAGACCTTAGAAAGAAAAGGAAGCTTGGAGATAGGCCTAAAGTTGGATAAAACTGTGGGGTCAAGATTATGTTTTTTGATGAGGGGCTGGACCACAGCATGTTTAAAGGCAGCTGGGACACATCCAGACATCAAAGATGAATTTATCAGATCCATAACACAGGGCCCAATGATATGGAAAACGTCCTTAAAAAGACGGGGTGGGATGCTGTCAAGAGGACAGTACGAAGGCCTGAGGTGCTGGACAATATCAGTTAAAGCTGAGAGAGACACTTGTTCAAATGTGTCAAAAACAGCAGGGCAATTGGGAAAGATGGCAGGATCTAATGCAGACGGCAAAAGAGAGGACCTAATATCAGAAATCTTGCCAATAAAAAACCTTAGAAAATCTTCACACAGTTTAGGAGAAGGAACAACACCATTGTGGTCACAGGGGTTTAAAAGAGTATTTAAGGTATTAAAAGGTATTGTTTACATGCACTCATTGCACTGCCTGGCCACTAATATTTTTTGCCCGGAAAATGTTTTTATCCAGTACAGTGGCACTGTCTGTAGCAGTACAACTACAATTTAAGTTTGCATTCAGTTTTTGATCTAGCATATTATATTTGTTGCAGTTTAGAGGCCTAAAGTAGTTGGCAATTACTATTTAAGAGTGTAACTTATTGTTTGCACTTTGTATTGCCATCACTCTTAAATGTTTGTGTATTGTCTCCAAGTGACTTTTATGGAGCACATTTTTCTCTTAATTGTTCACATTATGGCAATAAATGCAAAATCTATTTTGCCAAAACAATGTTTTGTTATTAATTGTAACTGACCTAGATATTCAGTAGTTCATGTTGTTAAAATAATCTTATTATTAATCTTTATAGTAATATTCACTTGTAATGATATTTGGGGTTGAAGAGGTGATGCCATGGCACCGCTATGTGGATGTAGCGTGTACGCGTCAGATGTCGCCCACAGTCGCTCAAGTAGGTGATCAGAGGAGTTGAATGTCTGCTCAGGAGTTTTCAAAATTAGAGGGAACATTGCTCAGGCACAGTGTGAATCAATCACACCTAATATAAACACACCCTAAAACATCATATGAGGAACTCTACAAAAAGACTTGATGACCTCAGAGATAAAACATCTTTGTCTAAAATGGCTTGGACACATTTTACAAATGCTCCCAGAGGGGGTGTCCTAAATGTCTCTCAAACGGACACCACCAGGGAAAAGGAAACAAGGCTGACCAAAGATCACCTGGCAAAGAGCTGCTGGAGGCTGAGCTGCTGGAGAAGAGTGTCTCACGGGGTAAGGGACAGCTAGCTGCTATGTGATATGTGGAGAAACATTAACAATGCCTTTTGTACAAAAGAGGGCCAAGAGTCTAAGTAAATAAAAAAAAGTCCCTTTTCTTCCTTCTTTTTACTTTACATTCATTAATTGGATTCATGAAGTGTCGGGATGAGCATGAACACTTTGCTGAAGCTGAAACACTCTCCACCAGTGTGATCACCTCACATCCTGGCATTTATTTGTGACACGTACAGCACGTTCATGTCTATTCTTGGACATCCATAAGGGAACATCTCCAAGATCATTAAAGCTCAGACATACTATCCACACTGAATGTTCCCGGGGAGCTGCCATCACACGTACGTGCATGCAGTTCTATTTATAGTACAATTGACAGTTCACTTCAGCCCCCAGCAGTAAACTGGAGGGCTGTGGGGTGAGCTCACCCACGTCCCATTGCCTTGACTGGGGGGGAAGTGAGGTCTCAGTCTGGTTGTTTTGGTGCGCACCCCAGTGTGATTGCCCAAACGAACTACACTTAGAGGGCAAACGAACTTGACTTGAATTGAACCGAACCAAACAGGGCAGGTGTTAAAGCACCTTAAAACTAACTTCACCGTGGTGAGGTGGTGACTTAACAGCAGTGACGTGGAATTGTAGCCTGCAGCTTGTTATGCTTACAGTCCCTGAGGTCACAAAAATGGGCTGCACTCAAACATGTACACAGGAGTCTATTGGACCCTTGCTGACGTTTGGATGACAACATTTACTGGCAACATTTGCTGCATGGAATCTCCCCCTACTTCAACTGTCCTATTGAATAAAGGCGAAAAAAGCCAAAAAATGTATTACAAGTGGCTTAGTTCTGACCTTCAGCCTTCAACAAGTGGAGCATCAAGTGAGTGACATCACTTACCCAACGACAATACACCTCAAACCAGTGAAACAACACACAGAAATGGCCTCATGCATCACCAGAGTTAATAACCTCAGATCAGCAGTGTTTTGTGTTTAGGAGTCTCGACCCTAAGCTCTGATTTCTCCTCCTCAACCTCAGAGACGCTCCCATCCTGCAGGCCGGGTCTCTGTCCAGGATGCCCAGGTGGCTGATGGGATCTCACAGCCCAGTGTGTGTCCCACAGGCTCTCGCTGTGCCGTCTCCTCTGATCACAGCCAATGGGAGGCCCCGTGCTGACCATCAACACAAACACACTATTGTTTATTCGGCTGCGTTCCTGCCAGAGACAGAGGAGGTCAATACATACTGATCTCTCTCTCCGCTGGCAACTGAAGGAGACGAGGAACAACAAGGAGAAACTAACTCGACACCTCCTCGTCTGTAGAATCAAAAAAACAAAACTTTGTGTTCTTCTGCTGTAACCTGGAGACAGCTGGATTCTATTTTACAATATTTCCACGTTCAAAATGCATCCTCTAACGAACACAAACCAAAAGAAAAGACAGCGTTTAAATTGTTATCACTTTCTTTAAGGTTCTTCCATGATAAGGTTCCTTTCCAAAGACTACATCAGTGTTGCACTACAGGTGTTCAGTACATGCACTACTAAATCTGCACTGCTGGATCCTCAAACAAATGCTACTGGGTGTTTAGCTCCACTAAGAGCTCTGTCGTAATCTCAGTGTGATTCACAGTACTTTACATTCTCTTTAAAAGCTTACTGAAAGACAAAAGCCACAAAAACAACGTTAAGCTTTGTTGTAAATTGGGTTGCAAAATAAAATAAAAAATCAAATTGGGATTATCTTGACAGATATTGTAATTTCAATATACACAGAGCTTCCTGTTAAGAGTTGAAGATCAAATCATGGGTTGAGGACCCCTCTGTCGACTGAGGTCCCGTTTATACGACAACGATTTCAACTGAAAACGGTTTACACGACAGTGGCGTTTTGGGTGCCTGAAAACGCAACGTTTTGAAACGGGTTCCAGAGTGCAATTTCTTGGAAACGGCACCGTCTCCGTTGTCATGTAAACTTGCAATATGCAGTTCCTCTGAAAACAGAGACTTTCGCACATGCGCATTACACTTACAGTCACTAGGCATGCACGAGAAAGTCGACCATCACAACAACAATGGCGGACTCCCGAGCTCTGCTTGTGCTGCTCACCCTGTTGAATTTATCAACGCTTCATCCCCATCATAGTGTAGATTTACTGTAGCAACTCCACCTCGTCGTCCGTCCAGACAAACTTTTGTGCGGTTGCCATTTTGTTTGTTTATACATCGCCGCTCTGTGGAAGGAAGCGTAAGCGTCACACCGCCGACTACTGGTCTGGCATGTATACTGCAGCGTTTTTGGTCATTTTTGCGGATCCGTGTGCACGGCGATTGTTATCAAAACGTTGTCGTCTAAACGTGGAACATTTTTCAAAACGAAAATGAGAAACGATTGTTTTCAGTGGATCGTTTTTGTGTAAACATGGCCTGAGATTGCTTCAAGTCAGGCAGTCGTTTTGTTTTGTTTGGTTTTGTTTTGGGGTTTTTTTGCTAGTCAGTGTGCTGTGCAGTGTACTTCTGAGGACATTTTGATCCCCAGGTTTTGCCCCAGAATGAGCACTCTTGACTTTCATGCTACTCTTTGGTACAGACAGCTGCGGACACAATGCAGCAGCACAGAGGAGGAGAAACTTTCCACCATAAGACTCCGGGGTAACTTAATCTTCTCTCTTCTGCTTGGAGTGGTGAATTTACTCACAGATACTTAATACTACTCAGTTTCTGGTTTCTGTTTGATATCTAGTGTCAACAAAAAATGTTGATGTACATTTCTGATCAATCGTTAGCGCCATTAGCTCGTTCACTATATTACGTGAAATCGGTGGAGCAGTTTCTATTTAAGCTGAATGTTGGAAATAATGGTGTTGAACACTCTTGACGAAGGTCCAGGAGGACTGAAACGTTAGTGTTTAAAGAGCAGTGTGCAAGATTTTCTGTTCAAAGTCTCAAGCGACACTTTCCAATGTACCTGCATCTGAGACAGTTGGATGTGCGAATAGCTTTCTTCAAACCAACTGACTGAAAATAAATGTAAAAAATTATGATTATGTGATATTTGCTGTTGTGTGTACCAAACAAGTATGTCACCTTATGTCTTGAATATGATTTGTAGGAACATCTGTAAATTGTAGCATCTACAGATAGTCTGGATGTGAGGTGTTTAGGGGACATCTGTAATTTGTAACTACTGAAAACAACCTGGGTTACACTGATATTACTAAATTGCATTAACAGGTGGTAAAACTTCTTCTCCTTCGATACTTATGTGAAGTATGAATTGAATTTTCTACATAAAGTTGGAAAAAAAACTTCTGTTATATTTCCAGCAGATTAAACGATTCGTAGCAGGTGGAACCACTTTAAGTTATACAGTACTCTAATTACATGCTTTGGGTCACGTAAACACACATCTTACCGGACCACTTAATTCAGCATTTATGTGAACAGTTCAATTGGAATTTCTTATCAGGATGACTTCAATCAGATTGAAGTGATATGGTCCATGTAACCGCAGCTGCTGATTAAAGAAAAATCAAAAGAAAAATCTGAACAGTCTGAAAATGGAAAAAGGTGGTGAGGTTAGCAGCTCGTCACCCAGATGAGTGTGGGAGGGTGCTTTGAACAGAGTGCGTGTGTGTCATGCTTTGAACAGTGTGTGTGTGTGTGTGTGTGTGTGTGTGTGTGTGTGTGTGTGTTCAGACCATGCCAGGGA
Source organism: Epinephelus moara (assembly GCF_006386435.1). NCBI lineage: Eukaryota > Metazoa > Chordata > Actinopteri > Perciformes > Serranidae > Epinephelus > Epinephelus moara. The sequence continues at coordinate 38,954,505 of NC_065525.1, read as the reverse complement.
CTACAGGTTGTGTGTGGGAACGGGACCATGTGTGCACAGTTCACCACATGTAGCGTTCACAGGATTTGGTGGCGTTAAGACACACACAAACACACACACACACACACGCACGCACGTACACGTCAGAGTTACAAACTTTGCTGAACGTCTCTCTGCGTCTCGTTGCGTCAATCAATAAGAGCGTCTACATTTGAGGAGATTATTCACTCAGGGAATAAAAAAAAAAAAACACAACTGTCTCACCTTCTGCTTTGCATAAGTGGGCCTTAGGCGTCACCATGTGTGTTACTGTCACCATGACGACCCATCTGGTGGACAGTCAAAAACCAGTCTTCAAAAGAAGGTCAACCCCCCTCCTCGCCATCACCACCACCACCTCCTCACCCCTCCCTCCGTCACATCCTCCTCCACTGATACATGATCCATCAGTCTGTGATGTTGAGTTCAGTCCAGCAGACATTTAGTGACGACTTCAATCATCTTGTGTAAATTTAATTTCACACATCAGTCTAAATAAGCACAGAGTCACTTTCACATAAAGTCGTGACGACAACACTTTTGTCACACTTCCAACAGCAAGAGTTTTAACTGATTGTCAACATCATTTAATAAAATCCTCGTCTTCTCGTCCTCTCTGAGTCAGATGTTCAGACTGATTCCACTCATGTCTGTTAGGGCTGCAGCTAATGACTATTTTGACAGTCAAATAATACCCCCCCCCCCCCCCCCCCCTTTTCCTTAATGTAAAAACTACAGCAGCATGAGGTTAATCGTCCAGCCTTTCTACCACTTTAAAGAGGATGACAACGAATTAAAAGCCAGCATTCTCTGTGGTCACATTAAGCTCAACCACCTGCCAATCACAATCCAGCTTATGTAGCTCACCTGACAAACCAAACCGAGCTCGACTCAATCAAATCAACTTCAATCTGTGGCTCTCCACTGAAGGAAACTCATCACACATTAACAATACATCTCCTGAAATTATCTAAGCTAGAAAACAGAGTGTTGTGCTGCAGCTTGTTGTGCTGAGCTGTGTGTGTTATTGTGTAAGTGTTAGCATGTGGGCTAATCCTATAACAGAAGCCCCCTGTCATGAGAAAGTACTCAGAGAGACTAATGCAATTACAGTCCGAGACAGAGGGAGAGGTACAGTGTGTATATTCTGAACCGGGATAATTTCTGTGAACTCCAGTCAGAAGACAAAGGAATACTTCACCCGCAAAATGATCATTTGTGTATCAATTACTCACCCTATGTTACGCCAAATTGCCTCCACAGTGAATGAAGAATCAAAAAAAAAGGAGTCTTGATGAACTGAAGTCACACCAAAACTATATCAAAACATCTGTTTACAAACAACAACTTGTGCATCATAATCTAAGTCTCATTTATCCAGTCATATGCTCAGTACTTCCCAAACAGACGACCCTTTCTGAAAGGGAACTGAACAAAGTGAAACTTATCTATGCTCTCTTCAAAGCCAGACTTCATTGACAAAAACAGTAATTTTACCTCGCTGAACACAGGAGCTGCTGGTCTACCTGTACCTCGATCAGTGAGTTTGTTTGTGTTATTGTGTGACTTTGGGGTTTTAAAGGGTTCGTTCGGATTCACCAAAGTCACATAATAACACAAATAAACCAAGTGATTGAGGCAGTGGTAGAGCAGTAGCTCATGTGTTCAGTGATGTTAAATTACTGATTTTGTCAATGGAGTCTGGTTTTGAAGAGAGTATAGATACGTTTTAATTTTAATTTAGTTTTAAATGGTAATAAAGTTATGAAAATGCATGTTTGAGAAGTACTGATAAATGAGACTTGGATTATCCTGCATGAGTTATGTGAGAGATTGTAAGTAGATATTTTGATATAATTTTGCTGCTGTTACACATGGACCCCTGTTACATTCATTCATCGGGAATTTTCTTAGTTTTTTTATTATTTTTTCAACATGGAGGCTTGCAGGAAAAACAGTTTTCTTCACAAATTCAACATAACACAAGGTGAGTTATTGATGTACAAAAGGTAATTTGGGGGGAAAAGTCATGTGAGCCCCCTGTGACTGTCACGGGTTATAGTATTTTCCAGTATTTATTGATGGCAGCATACAGTCAGTTGCTTGTCAATTACTGAAATTATAAAGTCATGGGAAATTGATTTGATATCTCGATGCAACACAGTGATAACATCCCAAACTCTTTGCTTCTTATTAATGTAACAGTTTTATTATGTAATATAATAAAAACAATTGAGGTCAATTTTAAAAAGGGTTTGAACCCAGTGGTGGAATGGAAGTACTGGTGTTGTCAAAATGATTATCGATACATAGATTATAAATATTTGAAACCGTTTAAATATTTATTTTTCTCAGTACTGATATGCTGGTACAGGAAAAGAAAAGTCGTTGTAATGGCATAACCTTGTAATATTTATCTTTTAATTAAGTTTAAATTTTATGCCCTCATTGTCAATTTTTCCCTGCAGTATCAAAAAAGAATTTTCTTATTTTAAAAGGTACTGTATCAAATTTAGAAATTCCAGTGTCGTGGCAACACTACAAAGCACATTTATTCAACTCAGAATTTTAGCTACATGTACTTTACTTCTTTGTTTTTCATGCTACTTTATACTTCTACTCCTCTCCACTACAATAATTTGACGGCTTAAATTACTAGTTATAAACTCTTAATGTGTTTTGTGTGCAAGACGTAAAGCTTTGTGATAAATTAAACTCCACAACAGTTTAAACAAGTCCAGCTGAAACCATCTTCCATTAATAAATTAGTTGATTGACAGAAAATGAATGTGAAGATGTCATTTTTCCTGTAAAAACATTTCGTGGTTCCAGTTTCACAAATTTTTCCGTCTAATAATATTCATAATTGTAATGTATTAGTGATAATGTGGAGGTTAAATGAACATTGTGAAGGTGTCACTTTGGATTCTGGCTTATTTTAACAAACATTTCCCAGTATTTTCACTATTTTTACAAACCAAACAAGCAATCGATTATTGAAGAAAATATTGTGCCGATTAATCCATATTGAAAATAATCATTAGTTAATAGTTGAAAATGAGCTCCACCTGAAACAACTACAACAGCTAAATCCTGCTTTTGCAATTAATGATAATATGAGTCATAATCATGTAATGAGAGCATATATGACAGTATAACAGTCAGAGGGGACAGTTTGATACTTAAATACCTTAACTACAATCTACTGATTATACTTACATATTTTTATTTATTTATACAGTTTGGTATTAGTACTTTTACTGAAGTGTAGATCTCCATGTTTACTGGTTTTAAAAGGAAACTCCCTGAAAATCCCTTCAAGATCAACAGTTTTCAGTGACATTATATTTTTAGGCAACCTTCCTGCTTAGTAATGTCCTATGTTTCGACAATATCCACATAATTAAAGGAAATGGTTATATTTGTACATCTGAAATTACAGTAATATTAAGATCAAAGCGCTCAGAGTTTCTTCAGTCTACATGTGAGTCACAAACTCCGAGCCATCCTGTCACTGCATTGCATTCTGGTCTTTTTCTCCTCATGTGGTCAAAGAAACTGGACTCTGTAATTGTTCTTCTTCTCTGGTGGATTTCTCCCTGCACCACTGTTAAATGTGGCGACTCCAGACAGAAGCCAAAACCTGATGTTTGAGATCACTGGGACATTTTCTGATAGAAAACTCGACTCCGTGGCTGCTGAGAATATCTGACGTAACCTTGTCCCAAAGTGATGATCAACAGGAAAAACTAGCAAACATCAAACTACTGAATGGTGCCAGTGATGAGAGGAACATCAGTAATCTATATTTATTGTTAAATAGTCTACAGAAACTTCTGGCTACAGATAAAAGTCAGAGGACGATGTAGGCCTGTTTTGAAGAACTAAACTACCTTTAGGTCTAGCTGCAAGAACTTAAGTATCTCGAGAAATACCTACAAGACCTAAATCCACCTTTAAGTTGATTTCTCCAAGATTTAAACTACCAGAAGGTCAAACCACAAGTAATAAACTTACCCTTAGGTAGGGCTGGTACCTTGCAGGTGTCTACCAAAATAACCTGGTACCAGGTTCTATCGAAACTTTTCCTGTCAAACGACACCTGCACTCAATCCTTTAGTACCCAGATCTGGGAAAAAAGACTATTTGTGTGGTTGTGCTCACAGCCTATCTCCACAAGCATTCTTTCATTCAATATGACATGTGACTGGGTATAAACCATACAGTCTGCAGTGTGTTAAAGTTGAGCATGATGTACTTGACAGAGTTGGCGGTTTACGCAACTTGAATGCTTCCATTCACATGATGGGTATCCAATAGTAGAAAGAAAAGTAGGGGAAAAGAAGGTAACAAATGCCTACTATATTGCTATTGGTCTCACTTCAAGGGTACTGGTGTTGGTACTGCTGTCGTATCTTTTAAACAATACCGACTTAGGTCTATCTATAGACTCTAAACTACCTGTAGGTCTATCTGCAAACCTCTAAACCTCATCTTGGTTGTCTAGAAGATTGAAACAACCAGTAGCTTTTTCAATAGGAACTAACCTATATGTGTCTACAAGAACTTAACTACCTGCAAGTCTGTCTACAAGAACAAAACTACAGAATGAAAAACTGCAGACTTTAAATTACCCGTGGCTTTTTCTCCAGAATCTCAAGTACCTGTAAGTCTGTCTAGAACTACCTTTAGGTCTATTTGCAAGTCTCAAAACCAAGTGTTGGTTGTCTGCAAGATCTAAACAACTTGTAGGTCTCTCCACCAGCACAAAACGCACTACCCACAGGTCCATCTTCAAGTTTTAAACTACCTGTAGGTCCGTCTAAGACCTAAACTCTCTGCAAGTCTATCCATGGACTTTAAACTACCAGTAGGTCAATCTACAAAACCTGAACCACTTGTAAGTCTGTCAACAAGAACTAAACTCTTGTAGGTCTCTTTACAAGAACTATACTGCATGAACAGACTATCTACCTGTAAATCTGTCTGCAAGACCAAAACAACCTGTACGTGTGCAGGAACTAACCTACCTGTTGATCTATATTCAAGATTAAACTACCTGCAGGTATGTCTACACAAGTACCTACAAGTAGATCTATCTGAAGACTCTAAATTACCTGAGGGTCTACCTTCAAGTTTTAAACTTCCTGTAGGTCTATGTATATATTCTAAACATGTCTGTAGGTCCATGCACAAGATTCTAAACCACATGTTGGTTGCCTACTAGACCTTCATCCACCTTAATCCACCACACCAAAATAACCTGTAGGTCCATCTTTGAGTTTTAAACTACTTGTAGGTCTATCTAAGATCTACCTAAACACTCTTACCTACCTGCAGGTCCAACTACAAGTTCTAAAGTACTCTCTTCAGAGGTCTTTGTACAGACTATCTACCTGTAAATCTGTCTGCAAGACCTAAACAACCTGTAGGGGTGTAGGAACTAACCTATCCATTATTCATTTTCAAGAACTAAACTTCCTTTCAAGACTACTACCAAGTCTGTCTACAAGAACGAACTACCAGTAGGTCCATCTGCAGACTCCAGATTACCTGTTGGTCTATCTTCAAGTTTGGGTAGACCCAGAGGTCCATACACAAGATTCTAAACCACATGTTGGTTGCCTACTAGACCTTCATCCACCTTAATCCACCACACCAAAATACTCTGTAGGTCCGTCTTCGAGTCCTTCTATCTAAGGTCTACCTGTAAACTCTAACCTACCTGTACAATGCAACTACAAGATATTGATTCCCTGTAAGTCTATCCACAGACTTTAAACCACCAGTGGGTCCATCTACAAAACCTGAACCACATGAAAGTCTGTGAACCAGAACTTGTAGGTCTCTTGACAAGAACTAAACGACCTATAGCTTTATCTACAAGTTTGAAACAGTAGACTGTACTGGAGCTCCATCGGCAGGATTTAAACCACCTGCAGGTCTATCTACAGTCTCTAAACTACCTAGAAGTCAATTTACAAGGACTCAAACATATTTATAGCCTATACTTTTACATTCTCCGTGTACTTTTCAGTTAGTTTGAGAATGTTAAAGTGTTTGTTTTATGTGATTCAACAAAACAACTTGCCATTCATGCAGAACTGAAGCTTCCCCTGGTTTTAAAACGCCTGTAGGTTTGTTTGTGCAGGTAAATTAAGCTACAAACTGCCACCACAGTTGTGTGTCATGCTGACAGGATGTGAGCCTCGTGGTCTCGGTGTGTGTGAACTCACCTCTGCAGACCCGCTTCAGTCCCGATGAATAAAAAGTCCTCACAGGAGACAACACAGCCCAACGTGTAGAAACGCAGCTCAACGCCGACTGCAGCGCCTCATCTACGGCTCTCATTCTGCACACATCGCTCCAGTTTCCGGAGACAGCAAACAAACAAACAAACAAACAAACAACTAAACAAACAGTGAACAGTTTGTTGTGAGTACACTGTGTGTGTCAGACCACTTCCTCCAGTCAAACACTGAAACTGAGAAAGTCAAACATTTCTCTGCTCTGAGACCAACTGCCGCTTCTGCCGCCGCTCAACAGGCTGCTGAGGCTGCGGCTAACAAGCTAACGAAGCTAACGGCTCACACTTCCGGTTACAGCCTTCAAAGTAAAAATCCAGTTTATATCTGTTTAGTGGTAAAGGAAGTATTCGGTTATTTTACTGCAGTAAAAGTACTGTAAAAATACTCTGTTACGATAACATTTTTTAAATGTACTGTTATTGTTGTCTTATTTTCATGTACATGAAGCATTTTGTAACTTTGTTTAGATAAGTGCTATACAAATAAATAATAATAATAATTAGTACTAGTAGTAGTATTGATATTATTATTATTATTTATTGTTATTATTATTATTATGTAGCATAAGGTCAATAATTTTACATTTTTATGCACTTTACATACTCAGCATATTACAAGCATATTGCACATATTTTTAATGAATATTTTTACAAATTTTACTTTCTATAATTTTCTATGTTTGACATCAGCACTTGCACAAATCGCAGTCTCCCCCACTGCAAAATGAAATAATGAAGTCACACACAGGCTAATATCACAGTTAAAGTTCAGTGTGTGTACACAAGTTTATTTGCTAGTAACAACATAAGTAGGGTGGTGGTGTTATCAGATTATTTATGGTGTGATATGACAGTAATGAAGGATCATGTATCAATACAACACTGTAGAAATAAATAAAAGTATGTAAGTATGTATCAGTAAATTAAGTTTTGTGACTGTTTGATCTCATTAGATGATTCTGATTCATGCACTAATGTAAAATCAGGATTTTACTGTTGTAGCTGGTTGATGTGAAGCTCATTTGAACTATTAACTGATGATTATTTTCATTATGGATTCATCTGCAGATTGTCGTCTCTATTAATCAGTTGATTGTTTGGTTTGTAAAAAATAATGAAAATAGTGAGAAATGTTCATCACAATGACCCGGAGCCCAAACTGACACCTTCACTATGTTTGTTTGCTTAACCTCAACATTATTTATAATACATTGTAATTAATAACATTTTTCAAAGAAAAGGTTGGTGAAGCTGGAGCCATGAAATGTTTTTATATAAAAAAAGACTAGTAACTGATGTTTGGTTTGTACATGTAATGCAGTAAAAAGGTATAGTATTTCCTTTTGAAATGTAGTTAAGTAAACGTGGCGTACACCTTGATTTGTAGGTACACTACTTGACTAAATATACTTAGTTACATTTTACCACTGTCACAACATGTAACAACTCAAGGCAGCTTTATATATATATAGAGCACATTTCGTACACAAGGGCAATTCAAATTGCTTTACAGAGCAATAAAATATAAAACATTACAAAGGATACAGAAAAAAATGAAGAGAAAAAAGATATAAAAGGTAAAGTTAATTACTAAGTTATTTACAATTTTAAAAAATCACAATTAAAATTAACAAAAGTGCAGACAAGAGGTGCAAAAACAAAGAGAGTATTTAAATTTAAGATTAAAAACTGAGTTTAAAAATAAGGTTGCGGTTGTTACAGGGTGGAGAAGGCAGTGTGAAACAGATATGTTTTTAGCTTTGATTTAAAAGTGGTCAGAGTCGGGGCTGTCTAACATCATCTGGGAGGTTACTCCAGATTAACAGAATATAAATACAGCTATTGTAGAACTTCTTACTTCCTGTGTCATTTACTCAAGTGCTGTACTTAAGTACAATTTTAAGGTACTTGTACTTAACTTGTGTATTTCCATTTTCTCCTACTTCATATTGTACTTCCCTAATCTCAGAGGTGAATGTTGTACTTGTTACTCCACTACATTTGTCTGACAGCTTTAGTTACTTTGCAGATTCAGATTAATGATACAAAAGATAATGTATTATAACTGGTTAAGATAAGTTCGCATCAGTCAAGCCTCTTACTGAAGTAAAGGATCTGAGTACTTCCTCCACCTCTGATTGTCTCCACATAATTTCACTTAACTCAGTTAATTATAGGTTCTTCGTCTGTGGTTTCCTTTTTCAACCTTCAGGATGTTTCCTGTCGTCTGCTGGTGTCCAGTTCCTTATTATAAATCTGACTTTGAGTTTGTGTTTTCTAAAAAATTACAGGTTTAATGCTTCACATCAGCATGTTGGCATTGTTGCTGCTGATGTTAGTATTTAGCTCATATCACCACTGTGTCTCAGTTCAGCCTCACAGACTCCATTTTGTCTTTTCTATCCGTCAGACATTTAGAGTTGTGTTTCTGCAGTCTGACTCTGGGAACTAACCGACTTCTCCTTCTCCTCTTTTTTCAGGAGCTGTCAGAGTCCTGCTGCTGCTGCTGTCAGTGAAAACAGAGGCAGTGAGCTTGTTGCCTGGTGAAAGTTTGGGAGCGTCCCTCACACGGTAAACAACAATTACAGAGCAGCTCAGTGGTGATGGCTTGTTTTGGCTGCTGCTGTGGGAACAAAGTGTTTCTGCTGGTTTTCTGGGTTCACGTCATCAGATTGTCATGTTCAGCACGACTCTCTTTTCTTTAGCATTTTAAAGTCACGGTGATTTCATGAATGATTGTCCATTAGCTCTCTGTGCAGTATGTTTGTAGTTTTCTTGTTTTTCTATCGGGATATATTCATTTCCATCGCGGATCTGATTGTGTATTTCATCTCTTTGCAAAGAACTGACATTTGATTTAAAATGTGTTGTGTAAAAACACTCAATCAATTAATGTGCTGATTATTTTCTCGATAAATCATCAACAAAACTAAAGTGTCCCAAAATCCAGTTATGTTCTTAAATTACTTGTTCTATCTAAAACAACAGATGTTTTATTTAAGTGATAAAATCTCACTTTAAAAAACATTTTTGCCTGTAAAATGACTAAAATGATGAACTGATAAACAAAACAGTTCATTTTCTTTCAATCTACTAATTAATTTATCTTTATTTATTGATATGTGACCACCTCTGTTAGTTATTCATATGGAAACACTCTGATTCATTTAATCAAATCTCTAAAATAAAATAACTACTGTACCACTGGTGTTACTACTTTTATTGTGAAAGTACAAACTTAACTTCCGGTACCGCTCCGATTTCAGCTTGACTCAGCATCCTGGCTCTTAAAGGATAATTGGATCAGAAAACTTCATCTCATGAATATTCATGATGTACTCACAAATAAACATGAGAGGAGCTTCCACCATGACAACAAAAACATAAAACTTAAAAAGTTTCATGCTTTTTTATGCTTTAGAAAAAAATGTTGTCTTATGACAGTGGAGACATTTTAAAGTTTAACTTCCTGTTGAAGTTTTTTGTTAAGTAAAGTCCATTTTTTTCCAAAAAGACAAAATCACAGAGTTTCTTTTCCAAGCAAATCCTCAAACTAATGATTAAAATCTCATTTATGAAGAGTCTGTTTTATATTTATAGTCATGTTTTAGAAAATAAAAAGTTATTTCAGTCTTGAAAGGAAGAAAGGTTCACCAGTGTGTGTGAGTCTACAGAAGGAAACCACAGTCACTCCTCAGAAACAAAAAATGTGCTTTATTTATTTTAAAAAAAACTGCTGCAGCTGATTCCAGAGCAGTGTTTTCTCATCAGTATAAAAGAAGCTGATGTGAACAGAATATTAATTATTCAGTGAAGTCACACAGCGCTGCGGGAGCTGCTTTCAGCCCAGAGACAAAGTTAAACTCCTCACTGAACCCTCTTTTAATCTGTGAAGGTTAACCCTTTACTGTTGGATAAACTCCATAAAATCTAAAACAAAGACAGTTTTGTTCAGCAAAGTTATCCAGATAACTCTGTATAGATAGATAGATAGATAGATAGATAGATAGATAGATAGATAGATAGATGATGCTAATACTTTTACTTAAGTAGCATTTTAAAGCATCATACTTTCACTGGTCATGGAGTATTTTTACACCGTGGTATTACTACTTTTACTTCAACAAAAAATCAGAGTGCTTCTTTTATCACTGACTGTTTAATAAGCAGATTTCCCACTTGTCCAGGTTTGAAGAGGTATAGTTTTTTGTATTGATTGAAGTTACCAAGATATCTGTGCTCTACCGGGTCAAAGGTCAGATTGTGGGTGTGGGTGTTGTGGGTCAGATTTTGGGTGTTGTGGGTCAGATTTTGGGTGCTGTGGGTCAGATATGTCCTTGCAGCAGCTGGACTGCAGCGTCCTTGTTGTGCCTCCTGGCCTCCTGCAGAGGAGAGCTCCCCCACCTGGTGGAAAGACAGAACTACATCACACACAGTTTCCTCCACAGGTAAAAGTAAGGATTATAAACCAATGTATCACCTCCACCAATAAACACTGGATAATCTAAATAAGGAGGAGACACCTGAGGCGGCTGAGTTCCTCCACCCATCCACTGAATGGAAAATTTTGTTTGACAAAAAAAAAAAAAACTGATTCCATTATTTTGGTTTTGACTGTAGTTTAATTTGAAGGATGCTGGGCTGTAGTATTAATGTTTCATTTCTCTCTGAGGTGTTCCTGCACAGTTATGAACAAACATCCAAACATACTGTAGATACAATGCCTTAAACAGTCTTTTTAAAAAGTCAAATTGTTTTTTGTTTGTAATTTGTGTCCCTTAAGACTGTATTTTCTTAACATGAGTGCAAAATTGAACCAGTGGAGTCAGAATATCTCAACTTGTTTCAAGTATTTCCCAATTTCAAGTTGCATTTTTCTTGTTTCTTGTGCAGCGTCCTGCCTTTTTCTGTATTCTCTTTCAAGATACTGAAACTCAACTCTGGAAAAATGACTGAAACAAGATGATTTTATTGGAAAATGTTGAAATATTCTCACTTTTTAAAGGTCAACTAAAGACAGAAATGACTCGTGAAGATGGAGATTTTTTTCCTGTGAAATTATTTCATGGCTCTTGTTCTATTTTAAGCTGCAGTCTGACGCACAGTCCTCTGATGGTTATAGACTGTGTTCAGCAGGTATCATCTCACCTGTCCCTTATAGTTACAGACTGTGTTCAGTAGGTTACGCTCACCTGTCCTTGAGGGCGGGGTTCGCTCCTGCGTTCTCCAGCAGGAAGCGGATGACCTCTGTGTGACCTTCAGCAGCTGCCACGTGCAGAGCCGACCTGCCGTCATAGTCGACAGCATTTACATCCACTCCAGACAGGAAGTACCTGCAGAAAACCACAGAAGAGATACTGTACTGGCAGTTTCTCCATCCTCAGAAATCAGTGTCTTTAAACCCATTGTCCATTTTGTATTTACATTTTATTCATTTTTATAATCAAAGACAGGATTTCTATTTGGCTCATGCAGATAAAACAAAGCTGAAGGTCTCATTAAGCTTCTGATGTTGTTGTCATGACGCAAAATTAGCTGTTCAAACTCCCCAGTGAGCCTCCAGAGGAAAACTGCTTTCTTTATGAAGCTTTACGCGTGCAGACTTTACTGAGATGATGTTTGCTTGGAGGCTCTCAATTTCAAGTTAATATCTCTGTCTCTAAATGTGCAATACAGAAAAAGTACCTGCAGCTCCCTTTAATTTCATTAGCCACGTGTTGACCAACTGCAGAACCAAACTTCAAATTAGTTTTTCCACCACAACTCAGTGCAGCACATAAAATTTACAACCTTAAAGCCCCTGAGTATCTCTGGGTGGTTTGCAGGGTTGGAGGAAATCGTGCCCACCAGACTAGAACTACACCACCTATTTTTTTACTGTACACTTACTGACAGTGTGTCTGTTTTTATATACTATGCATTATCAATATATAAGAGGTTATATAATGTTGTATTATTAAAGTTAACCTCCTCAGGGCCTGGACGTCTCCTTTAAAAGCTGCCAGCAGGACGTTCATGATCTGGTATCCCTGCAGACAAGGGGAGGTTTCATTTTTAAAGTAGTGATTCTGTGCAGAGACAGTGAAACATAAACTGATCTGGAATCAAAAATGAAGCAGTAAAACTGACCTCAGATTCAGCTTTCCACTGTCTGTAGGCCAGAATCTGTCTGAACGGAGTCCTGATGTCAAAACTGTGCAGCTGAAATGTGGAAATCAGCTCCTGCAAACAAACAAACAAACAAACAAACACATGTGAATGTCTCTGTAGGAACCAAAAACAGCGTCCTCCATCATCTCCATCTATCTTCACTTCAAGATCTAAACTTTAATCTATATCCTTCACATTACAACACAGTAAAATACATCTACAGCTGTCCTTTCCATTCCAATCTTCAGTCTGTGTGAACATGTCTGAATGGAAAATTAAAAACAAAATATCAAAATAATACATTTTCTGTCAGTCAACTTATCGATTAATTGTTTCAGCTCCACTTGTATATCGAGTTGGGTAGTTTCATCAAACAAAGTGCCATATTTTATAACTAGTAACTAAAGCTGTCAGATAAATGTAGTACAGAAAAAGTACAATATTTAACAAGTAGTTAAGTGTTTAAATGAACCATAAAAGGTGTGAATGAAAAAAAACAAGTGACCAGTCCACTTCCTGCTGCCTGTCTTATTTCAGAGAGCGGTGTTACCTGACAGAAGTGGACGGCCCTCCAGGGGTTTCCACAGGCGTCTGTCTCTGGAGATAACGCCATCAGACCCAAAACACCGGGAACCACTGCCAGCAGGGAGCCGTGGCTGCTGGACACGGCCGGCACCGACGTCTGCAACCAAGAACAATTCAACATACAATCACATGACTCTTAAAAATAAAAGTGAAGATCCTCACAGAACTCAAAATGCAGATCTGCTTATATGATCTGTATTTACACCTGCAACAACACAATGAAACTTTAATTCAGACTGACCAGATGTGAGCACAAGAAAGAGACAGAATAAATAATGACGAAATATTAACCATAGAAATAATCTAATCTATTCACTGAATAATCAGTGATGGAAGAAGAATTCAGATTCTTTACTTCACTAAAAGTACTAATACTACACTGGAAAATACTCCATTACAAGTAAAAGTCCAACATTGAAAATGGTATTTAAGTGAAAATGCAGAATCCCTGAATCTGTAAATTTCATTAACTTAGTTAAGTTTAACTTCTGGCCACAAGATGTCTCCTGCTTCACTGTGAAGTGTTTATGAGGCTTCATGTTTCATACTGAACACTGTGATGTCACAAATCCTGCAGGTATGTCCAGGTGGGTATTTTCTCTTTTCTCTAAATAACTGACTGCAGCAGGATGGAGACTGGACCTTGTAGTGGAAGGTGGTGGAGTAATCCTTCATCCCCGCCACCTGCATCATGGACAGCATACTCCGTGTTGCCACCGGCGACAGCACCTGGTCACCTGACAGCGGGCAGAGGCCCCCGTTGGCTAATGAGGCGGCCATGGCAGCTCCTGATTCGCAGGTGATCTCTGTGGAGGCGCACTGTGAGACAGACAGTAGAGACACAGCCGAGTCCAATAGAGTCAAAGTATAATAACTAATACTGTATTCAGTTAAATAAGTATATTTTAAAATATTACACTTCATTTATAGAACAGAACAACTTCTTAAAAGTAAAAACTACATTTTTAAGTCTTGTAGATTTTGTGATATTGGCACAGAAACAGGTCTGTATTTATTTTCTGAATGTATATCATGTAAAAAATAAATGAGATTGATGAGTGCTCCAGGGATGACATTTTTCTGTAGGCTGAGGTACAAGTTAGCATCCCTTGTCAAAAAGCCTATGGGATTTTTTTCATTAGATTTTGGATTATAACAAAGTTTATGATACTTGCAAGCTTTGTTCAGCAGGATAATCTTCACAAATGAACACCGCTTTTATGATTTTTGAAGCCTAAATGCAATCGCAAGAGATAAAAAGCTAATGTAAGCAACAAACTAACTACACTACAGTCACATGTCTTATCGTCGCCCCCCACAGCACAGCTGTAAAGCCATGTCGGCGTGATGACGTTCTGCAGTCTCAGTAAGCAACCTGTTGGCAGTCGCATTTTTTAAAGACTCATGAAAGCTTCAGAATAAACGAGTGGGGTATTTACTTAAGTATTTTATGTCGTAGAACAAAACTTGGAAGTCTCTCAAACTTGTGTTAGCCACAGACCTTATCTCAGGCGTCTAATGAAAAACCCATTCAAAAAACCCACTGACTTGAAGATGAGGGAACCCAGAGTGCAGAAATGCTGACTCATTCCCAGGTTTAAAGACCCATTCCTGGGTAACTCTATTTAAAACACGGGGTAGTGGTGCACTTCAGCCTCTTGTGGCCAAAATGAGTATTGCACCAACAAACACGCTCACTAAAAAATCACTTGCAAAAGATTTTTTTTCCTCCACGTGTTTCACAGATGACTTTATTTTATTTATTTATTTTTTGTTTTAAAGGAATATGGGAAACTCATCCTGCAAAACCTTTTTTCATCTGTTCCTAAGTCATAAACACAGGTGATAAATCATTTTAGAACAGACTTAGAAAACAGATCAACAGAATTTTTTTTCTCACTGTACTGATATGTTGGGATGTAAAGCAACAGTAAGGTGTGTTTCACCTGCAGCATTAGATCCAAAGCAGCATTAATGTCCGCCTTCTCTGGAAAACACTAGAAGACAGGAGATTGTTAAGAAAAGAGACATGGGTCGATTCTGTTGAAGAGGAGGTTTTAAATTTCATTTTAAAAGATGTTTTACCTTTTTCTCCTGCAGGTAGAAGGACAGAGCGTGAAGTCTGACACTGGCCTTCCTGCTGCTCTGATAACTAAAGAGAACAAAACTCTCTTTACTACATCCACATAAACAAATGTCTCTCAGTGGGGTGATTAAACAACTTTACACAATATACTGCCAACACAACCCAAAGATATAGTTTCATGTTAAATTAAAAAAGTCCCAGTAATTTCCTCAAACAGCTGCTTACTTTAGGATCCCTGATGAGTTTTAACAACAGTGGAGGAAGAAGATATATCAGTAACACTGTGGTCCTGTTTGCAGTATTAGTACCTGGTGCAGTTTAAGTTGGCGTGCTCCTTGTTGCAGAGCCTTCGGATGACGTTCAGCACCTACAAAAAAACAAACTGTTCTGAGTGAACATTCACAGTTTCTAACACTGGAGGAAGAATTGTTCAGATCTTTTGTAGAAGTAAAGTTGTACCTCAAATGTGTACTTAAACGCACTACTCGAGTAAATGTATTTAGTCATACTCCACCTCTGGTTCCTACAGTCTGTGTCACTTACTGAGTCGTACTTCTCCTCTTCCTCAGCAGACAGCCGCCCCGCCAGCTGCAGACACATAACACACAGCATTAGAGGCAGTGACATTAGTCGCAATAGATTAATGGATGATGGATGAGTGAGGCACCTGAAGTAAAGATGTTGTAACGATGGCGCCTGGCTCAGTGAGCGGGCTGTGAGGGATTCCTGCAAACAGATATTTTAATCAAAGTGTTACTGCCCTCTGCTGCACAGGCTCAGAGGTCAGAGGAGACAGGAATAAAAACCCACTTTGTGTCTGTTATGTTTTTAAATTTGGTAATTTTGTGTATGATAAACCTTTACAAATGCAGCAGTCTAACAAACCTCACTGCAGTTGACAAAACAATCACCACAAGATTGGCTTGTAGTATTTTCACAGTGTGGTATTATTTGTACTTTTACTTAACCTGTTCAGAACCCATTTATGTTTTAAACACACACAAATACATATATATATATATATATAATAGTGGCTTTCTACCCTAGAAAAGATATGTCTGTCAGAAAGGATCAGAATACTGGAGGTGAGGTGAGGTGAGGTGAGGTGAGGTGAGGTGAGGTGAGGTGAGGTGAGATATGGTGAGGTATGGTGAGGTATGGTGAGGTAAAGTGAGTGAAGAATGATGAGGTGTGGTGAGGTGTGGTGAGGTGAGGTGTGGTGTGGTGTGGTGAGGTGAGGTGAGGTCATCTTCTTATGTCCCACTAGGATGACTTATACTTACATTACAGTTTATTCACTTTGCAAGTACACCTTTACACCTGTCTACCATAAATATATATTATTTATTTCATATTTCATCCCTATGTTTTAATGTCTGCACTATTTTATGTCGTAGATTTTCATTTTTACTCATGTTTTTTGTTTTTGTATTTAATGAGCATTGTTGGCATTCTTTTATATTGCCAGTGACTACTTCCCTGTAATTGCTGTGCAGTTGTTGCAAAGGAGAACTTGAAATAATGTCAACTATTTGTTCTAAAATCTAAAATATCAGACAGAATTTGGGTGGGAGAAATATTAGAAATGTGATTTTGGACTCTGATTGTGGCAGTTTAGGTGAAAGCAGAGAGAAGATGTATGATCCTGGACCTGTTTTGGTGAGTGTGAACGGAGAGTCGTGTCTGGAGAACTCCTCCACGCCAACATATCGATGGACGAGGTCAGAGCCCAGCAGGTCCACCACCACGCCGTACACCAGCGGCCATGACACCTCACCCAGAACCAGAGGGCCGGCCCAGTCACCCAGGGACAGCCTGACACACAGACAAACCAAACCTGTTCTTTTTGTCATATTTAGTGTGTATTCATTTTTCTCTCACAGCTAGTATTAACAAAAGGCTTTTATTTTGAAGAAACAAGAGGAAGTGATGAGCAGGTTTAACTCATTAAACATTGGTCTACACTGAGATGCAAGTTACAAAATACAAGTTCCACTAATTTACAGGCAGTGGTGAGAAAGCATTCAGATCCTATACTTTAGTAAGAGTACTAATACCACATACTTTGCTACAACCATGGACTGTATATAAAGATGGATGACAAGACAGCTCCCCATAAGTGAAGCCAAAACTTAACAAAAAGATAAAATACATGCCAAATAATTTTTTTTAGAAAAATCTGCATTGCATGTTGAAATAATGAATTATAAACAAAGCTGTTGAACTGTGGGATGAAAAGCCACTGTAATTTAACGACTGAGTTGGACGTACCTCTGTCCATCCACAGTGCAGATCGAGACGCCCCACTTTGTGCTGTCCACGTTGTCCTTCTCTTTGTCCTGATTCCACAAAAACAAAACAAGTAAAAAAGGCAATTTGGAAGCAAGTTTTATTCACCAGCAGCAACACAAATAATCTCCAGCTCTTTAAAATAAAATAATCAAAATATTTATTCCCACAGAAACTCACATAACACTGACTAAGAAGGTGAGAGTGTCTTCAGAAAGCAGCAACCTCCGGAGCTGAAAAATGAAACCAATGCACAAGTGCCAAAAACTGCAGTTCCTCTAATGACCACTTGAGGCTGGCTCAAAGAGCGAGTCCATCCTTATAGGTGTCCTGGTTAAAATACCCAACTTTACAGCAGAAATAAACATGTTTACAGCCTGATACAAAATATTGTTTTTGGTCTTAAAAGCTAATTTCAACATTGATGACAACTGTACAGGGGGTGAATATTTATATAATTCACCCGTTTACATTTTATTAAGGCTTAAAGTTATGCATAATTAAGGGCGGGCCGCATTGAGTGACTTTGAGTGTCTGTCTGTCGATAGTGGCCTCAGCTTCTTAGTCAGATTCACCCTCTCGTCTAAATCTGGTCACTCCTGGCTCCAAAAAACCAAGATGGCGACAGTTGAAATGCTGAACTCGAGGCCTCAAAACAGAAGTCCAAAAACCAATGGGTGACGTCACAGTGGCTACGTCCATTATTCTCACAGTCTATGGTCTTTACTGAGATTTTCTTTTTTAGGTTTCTACCAAAAACCTGTGGTGAAGAAGACTCAGATGCCATACTTCAATAGAAGTTGCAATACCACAGTGTAGAAATACGCTGTCTCGTCCCTCAGCCTCTGAAGCTTTCTCATTAAAAGAAACTGAGCCGACAGTTACTGTGAAGTGTGTCGTGTCAGCGTAAGTGTGTGTGTTTCTTAGACCCATATGTGATGCAGCTGGTTGACAGGATGTAGCTGTCACTTCCACCTCCTACTAAACATCCTGCAGGAGACGAGCAGGAAACAGGCAGGAGAGTTTCAATGGGAATAATCTCCACACACCGAGACACTTAAACACTGAGACACGAGGGTCGAGTACTGGGGCCTTTAAGTGATTTCATGTCACAACACAAGTCCCTCTCATGTGACCTCAGGGTGCAATTCAAACAAACTGTTCATCATTTATCAGGCTGTAAAATTAACTTATTTGTCCACTGGCCAGATGGCTTGTTACCAGCCAGGCATGTGGATGATGCTAATTTTGTACCTTGCTATTTATTATATATGAACTCCAGCTGCAGCCTCAAACAATATTGGGCTAACAAACAGCAGCAGCAGAAGATCTTTTCCTTCAATAAAAGTAGCAATACCACGGTATGATACTTTATTACAAGTAAAATCCTGAATTAAAAATAATTCTTAAATAAAAGTACTAAAGTATTAAAATCAAAACATATTTATTTTTTATTTAAAGTAACAAAAGTAAAAGTACACATGATGCAAAATAATATTTATCATATCATAATTATTGATGCTTTAATGTGTTACTTTCCACCACTGTTGAAAACCTTCAGGTAAAAAGTCAACCTGTCTGAGTTTTGGGCTGTTTGCCGTCAGCTTTAAATTCGTAAACTGATCTCAGAATCTAACAGGACGTTGGGGCAAGGGGATTAAAAAGAGCAGACATGGCGTCATATCAATGGGATACAACACATGTGCAGTGACACCTGGTCTGCAGTTGCCAAAAGAATCAATAGCTGGTGCACTAGAACACGGGATGATTGATTTGTTTGACTGACACATCCACAGTTGGCCTATAGAGTCTGAATGTATTTCCTACAAAAAATAAAGATATGGGTGAGAATTACAGTCCTGCAATTATTGAAAAGGCGACCATAAGTAAATGATCTCTTAAAACGCTCTATTGTATATCAGCTGCCGTCCATTTGAGTGTACCCAAGAAGTTCTGTCAGGCCAAGTGCACCCAAGGAGCACCTGAGTGGACACTATTCCTTCTTTTCAAGCGCCGTCTGCTGTAACCCTCTAACATCTCAGCTCCAGTTAAATTGCGCATGTTTTATATTCCATAGCTCCCATGGGGTCAAAGAGCCTGGAGCCTTGGTTGGAAGCTGGATGGGAGAACATCACTGCTGACCTCTGTTCTCCAGGTGTCAGAGCAGAACTCACCTGGACAGATGAGAGCTGACGACACCTCGAAAACAACTTCTGAGTTTCTTCAGTGAAAGTGGAAAAATCTGGGATGACGAATCGTCCCTGCAGAGCTTTCAGGATCAGAGAGACAAATCCTGTGACGCACCTGCAGCAAAAAAAACACAACACAGAATCAAAACCAAAATCAGACCATGACCCAAAACAGCATCCTAAAGAATCCTGTGATCCTCAACGAGCTGAAAAACAATAAAATCAGATCCAGAAACATAAACACGACTGGTCTAACTGTCAGACTTTAGCTGTAGATACAGCAGCGTGTCGTCTGCAAAACATCAGAGGCAGATATACCATTTCTGAATGGTTTGGCTCAAATGTTGAATATGGGATTGGACACAGACAGAGTCCCTGGTTGACACTGAAGGAAGTTACTGCAGGGAGGGAAATGAGGGTCTTGGGAAAGTTTTTCTGAAGGCATAAGTCTAGTTCTTGAGGAAAGGACAGACCTGTGGAAGGAGTTTCTGTCCACTGATCCTTCGGCGTCCTGCAGTTTCCTCAGGTGGAAGAAACACTCTCTGAGTCGAGGGTCAGACCTGTGCAGCCCGGAGCTCCAGATGGCCTGACATTGAGGCAGAGAGACAAAAGTTCTGAACATGGGCAGAAATCTTACTAAAACACAGATGAGTTGAGTCCAGGTTTTATAAATGAATTAAAATGAACTGAAGTATCATTGCTGTAAAAGGTGCCACATGCACATTTAATGAGGTTACTTCCCCAAACAAGTCACAAACTGCTGCATAAAACTTCACCAGAATGCAGAAAATGAAGTGTTGACAAAGTATTATTTACTTCATATTATAAAGACTGGGAGTGATGTGTGACGTGGGGTTTTCCCTCCACTGCATCTAATATCAGTAAATGAGTAAAAATACCTCAAAGAACTGGTTGATGTTTATTCTTCCATCTGAGGCGAAGCTGTCGAACAGCACATCAGCAGCCCTGAAACCACAGAGGAGCTACATCAGGAGGGACGAAGGGTGTAGCTGACAGCTGACGGTGGTGGGAGTGACCTGAAGACTTACGCTCTGCGTTTGGACGGACTCTGCTGGGGAGGGAACCAGGGCTGAGAGGGGGGGAAGCCTCTGTCCTCCGGCTGGACCACTGCCTGGGGAAGAGGAGGCTTCAGGCAGCCGTTACTGGCTGACACTGGGAGCGGTGTACATAAAATTATAAAAAATGTCTTTTTACTATTAGGATGTAAAATATATGTTTATTTCTATATCGTGGTTAGTCATGTTAGTTGAGTTTGATTTTTTTTGTAATTGTTTTTTGGGGATTCATGAAGAACATTGATTGCTGAAGCAGTAGAAAGTTTCAAAACACAAAAAAAGAGACAAGAGATCATCATGACAGCATAATGAGCTTCGCTGAAATGTTAAATTAACTCGTTTTTTGGAGAGAAATTTGCTAAACATTTTTTTGTGTCAAACTGTGATCCATTTAAAGGAGAAGTGCAACTATTTTCCTTTGGTCCAAAGAAAAAAAAAATCTAGACTAATCTTTTAAAAATAGTTACTTAAGTCCTCCAGATTAGGTTTTTAAGTTCTGTAATGTTATATTAAAATATATAAATATATTCGCTGGTGTTTATAAGAAGCTCTGAATGTTATTCTGCTACTAATAGCATAATATTTTACTTTGAAACAGAGTGGGCGCCATACAGCAAATTAAAAATAAACAAAATTGCAAAACAGCCAAAAAAGGTTTGGTCTGAGGCTCCAGTTCTACCTGCAGATCCAGGACTGACAAGGTTGACAGGTTTCTGGACCGGACTCTGGACTGAAGTCTGGACCTGGTTCTGGATCAGGCTTCTGGGAGCTGGACGGGGTGCTGTATCCTTCAAAACAACATAAAATCAACACAGAGGGATGAACAAATTAGAGGAATTCAATTAATAAAATTAAATTTCTATTACCCCAAAATGAAATACACACCTGCAGTATACAGGTGTTACAGTGGTGGAGGAAGTATTAAGATCCTTTACTGCAGTAAAATTACTAATACCACACTGTAAGAACACTCTGTTACAGTAAAAGTCCTGCATTAAAAAGTCCCTTCAGTAAAAGTATGTACGTATAATCAGTAAAATGTCAGAAAATTATCAAACTGTCCCCTGTGATTGTTATGGGCCTACTATTATATCTGATCACATTAGATGACAACAGTTGCAACAGTATGAAATTTTCATGGTACGATTCCCGTCTCAGAAAATATTGCAGTTTCACGGTTTTACAGAATTCATATTGTTATCAGTCAAAATGACCCTTAAAGGAATAAAACAGAAGGCTTATTGTTGGCTGGACAAATGTTTTACTGTAATTAAAACTTGAAACCATTTTGGAAGTTTGTGTTAAAAGTCTTCCCTTTGAAAATAACTAAAATAAAGGTGGATTCAATGTTCAGCTGCATTTTTTTTCAATATTATAGATAAGAAAATGTACAGGTATGACAAGCATCGACTTCTAAATCACATTAAACTAAACTAAACTGAAGCTATCGGATAAATGCAGTGAAGTGGAGGTAGACAGTAGCATGACAAGTGAAGTACAAGTACTTCAAACTTGTACTTGAGTAAAATTGTATTTTGTAGTAGTACTAGTACTACTGGTTACATTCCACCACTGCGGTGTTGTGAAAGTGTTTCATTTAGAAGAAAACCAAAGGTTTCTGTTCAGACAAAAGGAAAGCAGCTCTTTGATCTTTACAGCATGATAATGTGTGTGTGACATGTTGAGGCAGGTCTACCTGGTGCTCAGCGCTCCTCTGCTGGCTCTCATCTGTCATCCCTCCATCCTCTGCAAGAGGGGAAAAAAGGAGAGGAGAGGAGAGGAGAGGAGAGGAGCTCCTTCAGTCTGCTGTTACTTTAATAAACTCTGGATGTTTGTGAGCTGATGACAGATCAGCAGGTGTGGTTTCTCTCATGTTAAAACGAAAGCCAGAGGATAATGTTACTGTGAATAATGCTGTGATAACAAGGATGGAGGCTATGAGGGGGGACACATGAAACGGGAGATTTGGCAGTCCCCGCCAGAAAGCATCAAACAGTTCATTGTCTGCATTCTGGTGATTTCTTTTATGCAGCCAATTCGAGCCTTCTCCGCATCAATTTATGATGTAAATGTCTTTAATTTTGCTACTTTCATGTTTTTATGGAGGGGACAAATGTTCTAAATATTAAGGGGGACAAGCCTCCGTGCTGATATCTACACTTATTTGTGTTGTTGTAGAGGTGGAGTCTCCATACAGTCTGTTAACAAGACAGTAACAAACAAAACCAGCCAAAAACAGAAACAAGAGGCCACAAACTGTAAAGGTTACTGATTTATTTTGGTGAAGAACATGTTAAGACATGAATTCTGACATCTGTTAAAATTATAGATAAGTGGTGCTGTAGCAAATCAAACTGGTATATTCCAGTATATTCAACACTACTTCCATGGAAAGAGAAAAAACTCTGACTGAGGCCTGATGTACAAAGCAACACATACTTTGACTCCAACAGTTAGTTTTACGACTATAACTGCAACTCTTCAGCCCTTATATTTTAAAGTTACAACATTAAAACACATCAAAAACAAAAGTGCCCTCAGGTTCAACTTCATGAGACAGTCTCCAGTTGAAGCTGAAATCTCATTTTCTAGCTGCTGAGTGCAGCTGCACAGAAACACATAATGAATTACAATGGAAAGATAATGTAAAAAAAAAAAAAAAAACAATCCCTCTGACACTGTAAACATCAATAAACAACTCAGTTCAGTTTTATTCTGTAACTTTACACATATAATGTTTTTTTTCCGTTTTCTTTATTGCCAAAGGATGAACATATTAAAGTAACCTAAAAATGGAGACCTTCCCCAACTTTCTCGATTGCCTGTAACAGCCTGTGAACTGACTTCTACATAAAAGGACTCAGGACGAATTTTGTGGAAAAATCCAAAGCCGTGCTTTGCCTCTGCAGCTCCACTACAGCGCTAACAGTGTGCAACGCTGGCTAACATTAGCTAGGAAATAAGTCCGCTAACGCCAACAAACAACTGGCACTCACCACAACACAAAGCACATGCTGTGTTTCCGTTAGCCTACAAACATTTTGTGAACAGATTTTAATGTAACTTAAAACCTGAGACTTTCCTGTGGCCTGTTGCCTGTGGACTGATCTCTTAGTAAAGGACTTGGAATGAAACTTCAGGGAAAATTCAAAGGATGTGAAGTTCATGTGCACTCTTTAGCTCCCCTACAGTGATAACGGTGTGCAACACTAGCTAACGTTATCTTAGATATCAGTGGCCCCATGTGCTGAAAAAGAAAACCGACTTGTTAAATATACTGTGACATTGTCGTTTTAGCTAGCTAATGTTAGCTAAGGTTGGCTTGCTTGCTAATGCTGACAAGTTGCTAGCTAGGTTTCTTTGCAAAATACTGTCTTTAGGTGAATAAAAGCTAATTAATTCAGACTCCAGGGCTGATTTAACAGGTATATTATATATATATATACACTTTACGTAGCAACCAATGCCAGATCAACACAGCATAGTTAAAATACATCTAGCTGGCTAACCTTAACCTTACTGTTTAACATTATTGCTAACAAAATCTCAGTGTAGGCCTATGTGATAGTCAGCTTGGTTGCCAAATAACAATTGAGCATGGCTGACACGACCGACTATAGCTAATCTTAACCTAAGCTGAAGCTAAAGAGCTAGCTGTAACAGCTACACCGCGTGGATCTGCTGTTGGTTGCTCCGTAACTTTAGCCAATTAAGTAATTTGCAAATGGCAAATTAGTTATAATCATGAAGTAAATGGTCCAGATTTGTAAATGTAAGTGTAATTTATTTTCTAGCATTCTATCAACCTGATGCGAGTCAATCATGTTCAGTCGCTGTTTATGGCCTATAATAAAATAAACATACTGATCAGACCATTCAGAAAAATAAATTGACATGAACGAAAATAATCTTAAAACGCATGAAAAGTTATTGATTTTTCGTTAGTTAATACTATTTGCCTGTTGTTTTAAAGTCTTTGACTCTAAATCCAACATCTTTACACTTTTTTTATTTGTTGTTGTATTGTAGATGTCATCCTCATCACCATGACAACCAACAACATCACCACCAGAACAACACAGTCACACACTGATTAATAGTCATCATTATAATTATCATCATCACTACCATCACCATGATGATGATGATGACGATGATGATGATGGTGATGATGATGATGATGATGATGATGATCATCATCATCATCATCATCATCATCATTTTCTGTTGTTATGGTCACAGAGACCTTCACTGGTAAAACCCTCATCGGGAGAATCACAGTTTTTATAAATGGAAACAGTTTCTCAGTGAATGTGTGTGTGAAGGTGTGTATGTGTGTGTTAGTATCAGGATCAAAGAACGACAGTTTTCCTCTGTCCCAGTCCAGATTCACTCTGATTCTCTGGAACTGCTGCCACGTTACAAGAACAGTTTCTGGATCTGGTGGGGATATCACTCTGTATTTCTCTCCACAGAACCGTATTGTCCATAATCCAGACTGTATGGGTTCCTTCCTCTGGACGGACTCTGCTAACACACCCAGTGTCCAGCCTTTACTGTATGCAACGTCAACATCCCAGCTGTGAGTCCCTGAGTTAAAGCCCTCAGCGCCCAGGACAGACCAGTATTTTATTCTCTCTGGATTATCGGGAAGCTGCTGTTTCTGTCCTGGTGTCACACTGGTCAGATCTTCAGACAGCGCTAGATATGGATCAGCAGTGTTTGGGTCCAGAACCAGTGGATTGTAGGAGACCACGTCCTTCATCTTGTTCCAGATGTTGAAGGTCAGGTTGCCCAGGTGTTTGGCCTCGTCTATCAGAGCTCCTGAGAGCAGCTGTGGATCATCCAGCAGGGGGCGCTGCTGGACTCTGTCCACTGCAGCCTTGTAGTTGAGCA
This sequence comes from Epinephelus moara, assembly GCF_006386435.1. Lineage (NCBI taxonomy): Eukaryota > Metazoa > Chordata > Actinopteri > Perciformes > Serranidae > Epinephelus > Epinephelus moara. The sequence goes on along the minus strand of NC_065525.1, from coordinate 38,928,909 downwards.
GGAATGAGACGTCTTCAGCTCTCAGCTCGTCCTCTGTGGCTCTGACTGTGTCTGAAAGAGCTGCTATCTCTCTGCTCAGAGCCTCCATCTTCTCCTTCATCATCTGACTCTTCTGCTCCTCTTCCTCCTTCAGTGCAGCCATCCTGGCCTCCTCTTCCTCTTCTAGAAACTGGTGAAGCTTCACAAACTGCTCCTTAATCTGCCTCTCTGTGCGTTGGGCCTGGACCTGAATGTGTTCTGCTGTTTGATCACATTCCTCCTTAACATGTTCAGAAAACTTTAACTTCTGCTTTAAGGGCTCCAGAGTTTCCTGAAGTTCCTCCTTGTGTTGTCGTGCAGCTTCATCGATGGGTTTGAATCTGTGGTTGGTGTGTTTATCTGAATCTCTGCAGACGACACACACCGGCTGGTGATGGTCAAGACAGAAGAGTTTTAGTTTCTCAGAGTGCAGACTGCAGAGAGCCTCTGAGGCTTTCTGATCTCTCTCCTGTAACAAACTCTCACACAGGTTCCTTAACACCAGGTTTAAAGGTGGATCTGGCTTTGAAGATCTTCTGTTACAGAGTGGACACTCGCGTGTTCGTTTCTCTCTCCACCAGCTCTGCAGACAGTCTGTACAGAAGCTGTGGCTACATGACAGGACAACAGGATTATTAAACACTTCCTGACAGACAGAACAGCAGAAATCTTTTTCCAGTCTTGAAGCCATTTTGTCTCTGAGCGAGGCTGAAATCACAGCAGGTAGACAGCTCAGCCACTCCCTGTTTCCTGAAATTTAGTTTCACTTTGAGTCTTCGCTCTTGTAAAACTTCTGTTCAGTGTGTGAAGTCAGCAGCTGGTGCAAGTGGCAGTATTCCAGTATCCTCCGTATTCCCTCATGTAGATGTCCTCTCTCTGGGGAAGTAGTGGTTTGGGGATGTAGGTGAATCTTATCGTCCGTGTCTCAGAACATGTGTTGTCCCATTGACCTTATTTTCTCCCAGAGTATTCCCCCAGTTCAGCCCTACTGTGCTGTGATTGGCTAGTACTCATGTTCCTTTTCCTTCTTTTTTTTCTTTCAATTTCCGCTAAGTCCGTCTGGCAACACTTGCTTCTATGGAAGACCATTTGAGCCAATGCGATGAAAATAAAAGATCCTTATAATGAGAAACTATCTCAAAATAATAAACTTTTTCAAAATATTGACTTCATATCTCAAAATAATGAAGAACATACTCATTACTATTACTAGTACTACTATACTCTACTCCAGTGGTTCCCAACTGGTGGGTCGCAGTCCAAAAGTAGGTCATGGGTCCATTCTGAATGGACTGCAAGTGACTCGTGGATGTATCAGGTTTGCAATAAACACACTGTATTTTCAGTACAGTGAATTTCCAGCACAGAGCTTTTATTTTGAAGTGCCATTTCCTGCTGTAGAGTGAGTGAATAATGGACAGCTAGGCTACTTTACAGAAACAGCAAACTAGCTTGACAACATGGCCAAACGCAAGTATGATGTGGAATACATGAAACCGTGTGGACCTTGAACCAATGACAAAGGAGAAATCTGGCCCCCGTGGGTGGAACAGCTGGGAACCACTGCTCTACTCTGTCTCTAGTGGTGCATTGTGCTGTTTAGTTGCCTTGCTCTATCTATTTAAACAGAGATAAGCAATTTAATTCAGACATTTGAAATAGCTAAGGCCCACAAAAGATGAAGAATGACATTATTCAACCTTCCATTCAGTCAATATCCCCACAGTGTTACATGAAAGAGAAAATACTGTTAGAGCTTGAATTCTGAATTTGTTCTCTACTCCGGAAAAGTGATGATTAAATGGTGCAACTGTGCAATATTTCGTGTGTCCATTTTTCCAAAGGTCACCAAGTCTCCACTTAAAAAAAACAAAAAATTCCGAGTTGAACTACAAGTTGTAAAGTAATTGCCTATAAAAAAGGTTTTCTTTAATGTGGCAAAGATATTTTACAGCACCAACATTACCAACTTGCTTATTTGTTCTGTTTGGGTGGGTGGGAATGCGAATGATCGACATTGTGGTTCAACTTGAGGAAACTGGACAAGCAGCTAAACCCATGTGAAGCAAGATAATTAGATGTTAGTGGACTACTTGTAGTTTATTTATCTCCAACATCATCTGATAAATGGCTCCAGTGTGGTCATGCAATGTTAAACAGTGGCCATTCACTATGCCATCAAGTCAGCGTCACTTTCACCCCTATCTACCTTATTTCTAAGGGCACTAATGTAGAAATTATTATGGATGCAACTTCCAGTGAGATAGCAGAAGACATTGTAAGCTAGTCAGCCACATAGACTATCTATGGTTAGTCCCAGTTGCTTATCATGGTGGCTAGCTCCCAACAGCGACTCTTTTGGAAGGCAATTCACCTTAAATTTAGTAAATGCTGCTTTTTTTTGGTAACACTTTCTATGAGGACCACATCTATACTGCGTCATGAGGGCATCCATAGTGAATTATACTACACTCATGAACACAAATGCTTACTGATGTGCTATATCAACAGTCATAATACATCATAGATGTGACTTTTAATGAATTATAAGTGTCAAGTGTTTTATGGATGCTCTTGAGTAGTTATAAAGTAGAGGTTGACTGATGGGGCTTATAATGCATCATGACTACATACTCACCTAAACACACCTCAACAATCAACTGCATTAAGGACTCATAGTATGCTGTATAGCCCATGCAGTATCATACGCTATCATTGTATGTTTTGATGCGTCTATAATAATGCATGCTTCATCACAACGTTTAATTGTTGGTGCTACGCAAAGTGTGATGGATTTTCATGTATTTAAAATAATCTATGCTGCTTCATAAGTGATAAATATCTACCATTCACTAGAATACTTTGAAAATACTTTGAAAAGACTAAAGTCTGACACCCTGTCACAACTTAAGACAATGTGTCATGAGTCAGAGAGTTTTTTAGTTATTTATTAGCTTCAAAACGGTTGAAAAAAAAAAGGCGGACAGAAAATGGTGCAGCCCACTTAATCCCCAGTGAGCTAACCACTGTCCTCATTTCAAACAGGGTTACTTGTAAGCTAACGTTAGCTACTTGAACGTTTGCTATTAGCCTACAAGCAAACCGTACATTTCAGCTGAGGATTTCTAGCTTCACTCATATAAATGGTCACATAATGTGATTTTTGAAACTAGTTATCTTTAGTTAAAACATATGGTTAGCTTGTAGGCTAATAGCAAACATTCCAGCAGCTAACAGTAGCTTGTAAATAGCCTCTATGGTGGTTAGCTAGCTAGCTATAGCATATAGCATATTTACTGGGGATAACACCTGCTTAAGATGGGGCTTTCAGCTTTCATATGATGCTGAATAGTTTAATGATAAATAATGTATCATACTTTAACTGTTATATTTTTTTGAGTAAAATCTGAATCTGCTACATAATCAGTAGCCTAACATGTCACTGTAAGGTAAATGTAATTGTAGATCTACGATGTTTGTCCTCAGAAGTAGGCTAGAAAATACACGTAGACAGTAAGTTGTATATCACTGAGTTGCATGTTTTTCTAACTTTTTACGTTATTTTGGGGTACAATGGCTCAGTATAGCAATATAACTAAACATTTTTCATAATAAATTGATCGCTGTTTTGGCCCAGGTGTGTTGCTCAGGACCCAAAAAAAGCACAATGTCAATGTGAAGTTGTTTGAATAGGCGATCTCGAGAAAGCTGCAAGCAGCAATATCACAGGCCAAGCAACAGGCCCATTATGAACAGGCATGTTTTGAACGGACATTGGACTAGTTCAATGTAAAAATTACACAAACACAATACTGAAATCCAAGCACATACCACTATTTAAGAAAATCAAAAATAGCTCCCACATCAAAAAAATAAAGACAACTAAAATAATGATGTCATTGCAAATTCCATTTCACCTGTCATTGTAAATATGTTACCCAGTTCCTAACATGATGTATGAAGCAACATTTACAGCGAGGACTATAACTGCCACTTTTTTCTTTTCTTTTTTTAATATTCTATTTTAAGTTATTCAATTTAGCATGAACATCACAAACTATTCCCTCCAAAAAAAAACTCTCCAGTTTCTGCTTTATGAGACACTTTCCGTTTCCATTTGAGGCTTAAATCTAATTTTAAGAAACACATGATGAATTACAATGAACAGATAATATACCGTAAAACTTCAATTAATAGCCCGGGCTATTTTTTGCTTAAATCGCTGAAATCAATAGGCCTATATTTGGGACAGGCATCTATATGGGACAATTCCTTTCACACAAAATCAGCAAATCGGCAAAGATCAGGAAACATAATCAAATTGTTTATTTAAACCAGCATAAATATTACTTGTTTAAAAATTAGGCTGATTCCTTTGATCTGAGGACCCCTACGGACTAAAAAAATATGAAGAACTTACAGAGAAATCGAGGAACGGACACATAATTTGAAGTTGCCAACAACCCGATTTTATACATCCGTAGAACTATTAAAAAAATGAACTGTTTGGCAACCAGACCACGCCTCTAAAGCCTGATTTATGGTCCTGCGTTAAATCAACAACGTACCTACGTCATTGCTGTGACGCCGTCGTGAACCCTTCAAACTTCTCCATCACTCCATTTTGTCGCGGTGTAATTCACCGCCAGAGTGGTAGGGGGCTGCGTTCCTTTCCTGAATGGTTATCGTCGTCTCTAGTTGATTCTTTGTTTAGCTTCCGGCTTTTCCGGTCACAGTGAACAATGGCGACTGAGAGAGAGAGAATCTTGCTGGAGTTGGAGTTGTTGGATGTCAAAGAAAGTATGTTAATACTGCAACATCTACATCGCAACAGAAGATGTTTAAAGATGGCGGGGATGGCGCAATCTGGAAATACGGAACCGGAAATGCATTGCTACCAAGCAAACCAATCACAGCCCTCTCGGTCTGCGCTGGGTCTGCGTTGCCTCGACGTGTAGTTACATTTTTTGGGAGGTGCACGTCACGCTACGCCGGGGGCTACGGTGAGCCTCCTGCGTAGCCACGTACCCTACGACGTAGGTACGTCGTTGATTTAACGCAGGACCATAAATCAGGCTTAACACTTTACATCAATACAAGAAATCAATGAGGAGCAAGTTTCTCAGTAACTCTTCATCCTGTCTCAGGATCCTGGTAACCCTTCTGGCTTTAAGTAATATATCTGTATTTTAGAAACACAAAAAATATCCTGATTGGACTGTTCAGAAGAATAAACTTTGACATGAGCAAACAATCTTAAATCAACTAAAAAGTTATTGATTTTTTTGTCAGTTTGTACTACTTTGACTAAAAATTATACATCTTTACACTTTGTGGGGAAAGGTCTTTTTTATCACAGATGTTTTCTTATTTGTTGTTATACTATAGATGTCATCATCACAATGACAACCAACAACATCATCAGGGAGTCAGATACTGATTAATGTTCATCATCATCATCTATTTCTGTCATTCTCGTCACCGAGACCTTCACTGGTAAAATTTTTAAATCATCCACAATGTTAATGAACGGAAACAGTCTCTCAGTAAAAGTGTGTGTGAAAGTGTGTATGTGTGTGTCAGGATCAGAGAATGACAGTTTTCCTCTGCTCAAGTCTAGATTCACTCTGATCCTGCGGGACTTTTCTGCACTCGGAGATCAGTGTCTGGAAGTGATGGGGAGTGTGCTGAGTATTCACCTTCATAGAACTCTATTGTCCATAATCCAGACCGTATGTATTCCTTCCTCTGAACAGACTCAGCTAACACACCCAGTAACCAGTCTTTACTGTCTTCAGCCTCAACATCCCAGCTGTGAGTCCCTGAGTTAAAGCCCTCAGAGCCCAGGACAGACCAGTAGTACTCATGAAACCTCTCTGGATTATCAGGAAGCTGCTGATTCTCCTCTCTTAGTCTCACATTGGGCAGATCCTGAGACAGCATTAGACATGAATCAGCAGTGTTTGGGTCCAGAATCACAGGAGTGTAGGAGATCATGTCCTTCATCTTGTTCCAGATGTTGAAGGTCTATCTCTCTGCTCAGAGCCTCCATTTTATCATCTGACTCTTCTGCTCCTCTTCCTCCTTCAGTGCAGCCATCCTGGCCTCCTCTTCCTCCTCTAGGAACTGGTGAAGCTTCTTAAACTGCTCCTTAATCTGCCTCTCTGTGCGTCGAACCTGGACCTGAATGTGTTCTGCTGTGTGATCACACTTCTTTTTAACAAATTGAAAACCGTTTGATAATAATAATGATTATACATTTTATTTATAGGCACCTCTCAGGTAAAGGCAGAAAACACCAAAGATTAATAAAGTCAATAAAATAAGGAATAATCCATATGGTGAGTGCTCCAGAGTTTCCTGATGTTCTCGCTTGTGTTGTGGTGCAGCTTCATTGATGGGTTTGAATCTGTGGTTGATGTGCTTTTCTGAAACACTGCAGACAGAACACACCGCCTGCTGATGGTCCACACAGAAGAGAATGAGTTTCTCAGAGTGCAGACTGCAGAGAGCCCCTGTAGCAGCAATCCAATCTCTTTCCTGTAACAAACTATCACACAGTTTCTTTAAAGCCAAGTTAGGAGGTAGTTCTTCTCTTGAATGTCTTCTCATACAATGTGGACACTTACGGATTTTTTTCTCTGTCCACCAGCTCTGCAGACAGTCTCTACAGAAGCTGTGTTTACATGACAGGACAACAGGATCTTTAAAGATGTCCTCACAGACAGAACAGCGGAAGTCCACGAACCTTGAAGTCATTTTGTCTCTGAGGTTGAAATCACTGCAGGCAGACAGCTCAGTCACTCCCTGTTTACTGAAATTTAGTTTCACCTTGATTCTTTGTTGTAAAACTTCTGTTCAGTGTGTGCAGTCAGCAGCTGGTTGAAGTGGCAGTATTCCAGTATTCCTAGTGTTCCCTCCTGTAGCTGTCCTCTCATTCAAGTGGTGGTTTTGGTCTGAAGGTGAATCTCATTGTCCGTCTCTCAGTGTGTGTGTGTGTGTGTGTGTGTGTGTGTCTCTCAGCAGAATAACAACCTGTTCACTAGTTTGTCTCAAGTGAATCAGGTGATGGGTGGAGCTTAATGTTTGCAGTTTGTCGGATTGAGTTTCATTCCAAACTGATCAAAAATGTGATAAGAAAACACATGTAAACCATTTTACTTTCCCTAAATGTCTCACAGTGTAACCCCAGGTTATTTTCTGACACTAGAATTTCCTGATGTTCCCAAAACGCTCCACAGACAGAGGCTAGCCTAGGCTGCTGCCCACCGAGTTGGCTGGAGTGTCCCCTCAGATATTGCAGCACACGCAACTCTGACAGGTGTGTGGCCAGAAATCATAAGATGTACATAAGTTGAAACCAAGTGAAGCTGGCATGTTACCAGAGAGAGAAAGGAAACTGGCACAACCTGGTGTCACTCTGAAGTTGTTGAATACCAGCACTTGGGAAGTGAATTCCAGAGTCAGACACCGACGAAAAAAACCTGTCCTTATACGTCCACATGATACATGTCTTGAGCTATTACTGTGTTACAGCACCCGCCATTACACAACTACAGACTTTCACCCAGGAGGCGGGTGTTCTCTTCCCTTATGATTGTAAAGCCAAACCCTGTTATTTTTTTCTAAACCTAACCATGTGCATTCATTGTTGAAGGAAAAAATACATCAATTTGTGGTGTTGTATTGGCATAGTATGTTTATTTTTAAAAAGAGACTGTATGCAAATTGTACATTTCCTGTGAAAATGTAAGTGTATTTTGAAAGAAGACAATGCATGTAACAGGCAGTACTTGACACAGCGTCCTAGAATGTCAACAACAGATGCACCCAGGCTACCTTGCACGTCATATGTAGACATAAAAAGTCCACCACCAAGTGGCGATATGTGACGAGGTCAGGGTGAGAATGTGTTGACTGCTAAGCGTTGTAGAAAGACAGCTTTTGGGAGAAATGTTTACCATCCAGATTGTCACAGCTGCTCATGGATGCGTTCATCTTGGCAGGACACTGATATGTGGATGTTGTGCCGTTCCAAGGGAGTAGATATAGCTGCAGCTGGAGCAGCTGCATGACCCCGCTCACCGTACATGATCAGTCCCATTTGCTCCTTGGTCCACTAAGTTAGCGCTTAGCTAGATATAAGGTGTTAGGACGATCTCGTCACATATCAGCGTTTGGTCATGGACTTTTCACGTCAACATATGACATGCAAGGTACCCGGGGTGCATTGGTTGTTGACTTTCGAGGAAGCTGTGTCAACTTCTGCCTGTTACATGCATTGTCTGTTTTCAAAATACACTTCCGCTTTCACAGGAAATGTATAGTTTGTATACAGTGTCTTTCAAAATGAAAGCACTACGTCGGTACAACACCGCAAAATGACACGTTTTTCCTTCAACAAACGCACGTGGTAATGTTTAGTCAATGTTGTTGTTGTACTGCCGCGATACCCCCTGATGTTAAAGGATAGCTTTTTCAGTCTGTGTTTGACACCGGAAGACACCGACCAAGCACTGATATTCGACGACTTCAGAGTGAGACCAGGTTGAGTAAGTCTTGTTAAAATCTCATTATTTACAAGGTGACCCATGTCTTCATGTATAACCAATGAGGTAAATGAATAAAGTGGATTATTGCTACATGTAGCTTCATATTTATTCACTACAACATCGCATAGTAGGAGGATAGGTGTTGGTGGGTTCGTCTTGTGCTGGTGGTGAACGTGGTTTGTAGGAGCATGTCATGTAGGCATTTGTTGTTCTTAGGCCCAAGACAGACTAAAAACTAAATAAAACCAATGTCATAAAAAAAGTCAAAGCTGATCATGTTAAAGGAACATTCAAAGCAAAGGAACTCAAGACCAAATAAGACTAATAACCTTAAGTGCATTTAAATGAATGTTCAAGGAGAAAGCAAAAACCTTAAAGAACTAATAACTGTTAATAAGTGCATTTTGGGTCGAGAAAGGACACATTTAATTTGTGAGCGCAGCACTGAGAGTTCAACACTTCCTAATTTCTAGCTTACTGCAATTTTGGTTGCACATTCATTCATGTCAAATTTTATTTCTGTTTTAATTGAGTTAAAGGTTTGCATTAAACAAAGAAATTTTAGGGTTTTTTTCTAAGAGATGTCTTGGATATATAAATATATTCTATCATTTTTCCTAAGTCGATGGTCATGTGTGTTTTTTGTGGGTTGGACTCAGTGAACCTAAAATCAGACTCAGCTATAATATCTTGGGGTTATGACACTTTAGTGGTTCCCAGATTTAGATACTGTAAATACTAAACTCAGACACAGTAGCATAGACTCCCTACCACAAGGGGAAGGTTACACACAGAAATGTTGTCCTCAATGGATACTGTATACTACCTCTGTCTTTGTCTTGATTATGTGGTACATTCATACGAGAGGTTTTCAAAAAAATTATATCAGAAAATCTTAGTATGCAAAATAAAATCAGCAGTTTTTCTTCAATTGAAAATCATGAATATGCCATCTCCCAGAAACATCGTAAATCTGAACCCCAGGCCCAATTTACACCAGGTACAACAGGGATGATGATGGATCAACATATCAAATCTTCTATTTCTATTCAACTGTTGCTCAGATCTTTGTCTCTTTTAATTGTCAGTCTGGTTAACCGCACAGAGAAGTCCTCTCACACATCTCACTGGAACCAATCAATCTCTGTGGCAGCAGATTACATAGCTGTGTGTTTTATAGTAGATATATAGAAATAAAATTGTTGAAATAGCTGAGAAACAGTGCAGAACAGCAGTTTGCTTCAGTTAGTGTACGGATCACATTCTGGGAAAATAAAGGTAGAAAAATAGATTGAGAGGTGGAGTCATGGACTGTCGCTGCAGCCAGTCAGCCGCTCTGTGGTGATGACCGGGCAGCAGCTTCATTTAGATACCAGCAGACTCCACAGACCACTAATCACAGGGTGTTGCGCTCACACACACACACACACACTAATCACAGGGTGTTGCGCTCACACACACACACACACACACACACACACACACACACACACAAACCTTTCATGTCCGGGTCTTTATTGGGCTCCAGCAGTTTGTTGCCATCCAGACCGCCGTAACGTTTCCTCCATTTACGTCTGAGAGAAGGAGTTCTCTGGAAACTGCAAACAGAACAAGTGAAAAATAAAAAAATCTGCAAACATAATAATAATATGAGAGTGATCAAACTGCTCAATACATTGGATAATTAGCAGTAAGCGTCATACACCAAAGTACTGGACACATTAAAATGTTTACCTGATGATGGTGCAAGATTAAAAGTCAGAGGATATGACAGTAATATATATAATAATAATAGCAATCAAAAATATTACCACTCCTGCTGCTACCACTTACAACAGAAATTTAAGCTACCCCAAATTAAAGGCCTTCTACTCTTACTACTTCTTACTCCACTACTACAGCCAGTAGGCTACTGCAACTTAAGCTTTGACTAATAGGCTACTTCTGTTTTTCATATGTTTATTTAGGTACAACTTTCAGGCAGCTAATGTTTATTTGCATTATGAATTAACCAGCAGATTTATTTATTAATTAAAGGGTTTGTGTACTTTCTGAAAGTCCTTGTTATTAATGACACTGAACTGCAGTGAGCATCCTGTTGCTTGCACTTCGGAGTCATGAGCAAGCACCTGGGCCACTGAATTCTGAAGATTTTATTAGTCTTAAAAAATAAAGTTGCTAACAAGCAGCTAAGTGAGACTACAGAGAGTCAACACACTGAATACAGCTTTAAAGCCTCGTTATGGTGGCAACGGTAAGTCATGTGACCGTGGTGTAGTTTGTTTATAGCCTGACGTTAGCTTTTTACTTCTGGCGATTGCATTGACGCTTCAAAAATCATAAAAGTGGTGCTCATTTGTGAAGATTATCTTGCTGAACAAGTATCATAAACTTTGTCTGTCACAGCACTTATTTTCTGCAATAATCCAAAATCCAATGGTAAAATCCCATTGGCTTTTTGATGCAACCTGGGCTCACTCCAAAGTCGTCGAAATCTGGTGCTTGGGCAGTGACGTCCGGCGTCAGACACTGACAAAATAAGCTGCCCTTTAACATCGGAATGATGTGCATCCAGTCGCTGTTATAGTTTAATGGCGCTTGGCAGCATCACGGGGAAACGCGGTGGGACAAGAACAAATGTAAAGGCAGCGAAAGTCCAACTTCAGCAGGTGGGAGTGGTGGTGGATGGTTCCAACAATCACTGACTTTCACCAGGGAGAACATTGTTCACATTCTGTGAGATTCTAAACCTAAACCTAACAACATGCGTGAGTTTTTGGAGAGAAAAAAACTCAATTCATGCTGTTGTACTGACATAGTGCTTTTATTTTGAAAGAGACTGTATGGAAATGGTAAATTTCCTGTGAAAAGGGAAGCGTATTTTGAAAGACAACAATGCATGTAACAGGCAGAACTTGACACGGCATCCCAGAGTGTCAACAACCAACACACCCAGGGTACCTTACATATCGTATCTGGACGTGGAAAGTCCATGAGCAAATGTCGATATGCGACAAAGTTGGATTGAGAATGTGTTGTTTGATGGGCGAACCAGGGTGATGCTAAAGTCCACATCAGCCTACAGAAAAAAACGTCATCCCTGCAGCATCAGTCCAGAGGCTTTTTAAGTTATGTTACAGTCTGCTCACCCATTGGCGATAAAAAGCATTTAATACATGCACAAAGTGACGTACAGAACCTTTAATGTATTAACGAGTTGGTCTATTAATAGCTGGAAAATACAGAAAAATATCTATCACTTATACCGGGGGAAGAACTACTCAGATAATTCAGTTAAGTAAATGTAGTGACACAGTGTAGAGATATTTTATTGCAAATAAAAGTCCTGCATTCAAACTATAATAAGGTTAAAGTACAAATAAAAGTGGTTATTATGCAGAATGGCCTATTTCAGAATAATATTATATTCGTATTGATGCATTAATCTGTTCATCACTTCAGTTTTGCAGCTGGTAAAGGTGGAGCTCATTAGCCTAACTTATATAATGCTGGGTAGTTTAATCTATCATAATACATCAGAATTTATTAGTTCATTATTTTTGCATCTAAATCTGTTAAGTAACTAATGGCAGATAAATGTAGTGCAGTAAAAAGTACATTTAGCTCTGAGACATAGTGTAGTATAATTATAAAGTAGCAGAAAATGGAAATACTTTTAACTTATTAGCAGAAGTTCAGCAGGGCTGCAGATGTTTAAGACCAACGTCTCCTCTCTGCTTGTGAGTTCAGTTGCTGCATGCACTGACTGAGACTGCTGACCTCTGTCCCTGCAGCCACCCACAACAACCAGTAAGCTGAACTGGGACCAGCACATTTCAGCCCAGATGAGGAGGTTTAACCAGCAGGTCTGTGCTCTGTAACACAGCTGCTGTCCTCTCTATTCATGTCGTTTCTGCCACGTCTCAGCCTGTCCCTCACCAACACAGCAGGAATGTAAACCTGGACTGTTTCCAGCTTTATGGCAGCTTCACTACATGGAAAAAGTCTGAACATTGTGCAGGAGCAGACTCCAGAGCAGATGGAGTAAAACTACAAACACTGAAAAACACCAAGTCACTAAATCTGTCTCACCACAGGTAAGAGCCGTCCTCTGCCTCCTGGTTCTCCATTGAAGCCGTCAGGTGTGTTCCTCCAGTTCGTCTCTGTTTTCATGTAAGACGAGGGAAGCAGCGGGCTCCCTCAGTGAGTGTGTCTGCAGGCTATAAACTTTTTTTAATGAATGGGATGGTTTGGAGAGGAGGGGAAACCAGTCAGCGCCTGCAGACACTCCCAGTTGCCACACACACTTAAACAACAGTTAAAAAACATAAAAAGGAAGACAGAGTCAGATTAAAACAAAAACATGTGCAACCACAACAAAAACTATAAAACATGCGGAACAACCCAAACACAGAGAAGATGTTTCAGATTTGATGAATTCACTGACATGAAATAACAAAGAATAGACAAAATAAGGCTTCCAATGACACCAGAATGAGAGACTTATAAATGATTTATAAGAACATAAACTTGGCATGAGAATTAAAGAGTCACTTCTCCCAAATTATAAGAAAAACACATTTTCTCACTTACCTCTGCTTGTTCAGTTCAAGTTATTTAAAGTCTTCTGCACAACAATTAAAGAGAAGGACTGACTGGCAGTAAAAATCATCTCATAAGATCTCAGGCTCCTTCCAACATTGCTCCATAAATATGGATAAAAAAAATGTGACAACTAAAAACTGAGAATCTAAAAAACAACATTGTGCAGAGATGGAAGAGATGAAATATAACATACACAAAACATAAAACAAAATAATGTTATTTGTTGTAGACGTGTACCAAAAAGAGAGACTTATTAATGATTCATGAGGATATAAATGTGGCATGTTTTGAGGTACATGTCATAAAACTGAAAATTAAAGGGGCACTTATGCCAAATTATATATATAAAACAACAACAACACATTCTTACTTACCTCTGATGCCTTGTAGTCATGCTGATATTTTTTGAGATGTGAGCATCTGTCTTTTAGATTTCTGCCATGCTGATATTTTTAGAGATGTGAATGAAATTTGATTAAGTGCTGTCACAGCTTTAAAAGATTGTATTTAAATTATTAAACAGTAACAACAGCAAGGATTCAAGAAATTTCTCTGCCTTTAGAGAAGACACATAAGATAAGATAAGGTAAGGTAAGGTAAGGTAAGCTAAGCTAAGCTAAACTAAGCTAAGCTAAGCTAAGCTAAGCTAAGATAAGATAAGATAAGATAGTTTTCAGTTCTGCATAATTAATAAAATATTAACTGAGATATTTGTGCCTAATATCACTCTTATTATTATGTAAAAGTATGACAAAAACTCATAAGCCTTTACTTATATTATTTGAGGCATTAGATGTAGTTAAATATTTTCAGTGAATGTTTTAAGTCTTTATTTTACTTTGCCGAAGTCGATGACATGACTGTCGATATATTTAGAAAGAAATTAGTGTGACAAATTTATGGAAAATATTTTTGAATAAATTCTTTATATTTCTGTATTTTTTTATGTTTCTACATAATTTTATATTTTTAGGCATTCCAACTGAAAATTAACAACAACAAAAAAAACCCGGAAGTTTATATTTTGAAAAGCGGAAGTGTCAATGTTTACATGGTTAGCATTTCTGTCCCCTGTCTAAGCTAACAGCTCACAAGCTAACAGTTAACAAGCAGGTGGATGTTTTCCCGGTCAGGTTTATCTATAATTCTTATACGGTTATCTGAATCTGTTCAGTCGTTCAAAGCTGTGACGTTAAACCGTTTATCTGACGTCGTCCCGGTGCTCAGCCGCCCGTTAACCGTCCTCTCCCGGTGCAGACTGCCTCCTCTGCCCGGTGCTCACCGGTTAGCAAGTTCCTCCAGAAACAGACCAATGCCCAAAAAAGAGAAAGCGGTGAGTTGTTAGAGATGACACTGTTAACACAGATCACATCGACACTTTAATTCATTTATTTTCTCATCTGTTGCTACATGTTACACACGCTGTTAACCAGTGGTGGATGAGTACGTTTATCTAACTATGATACTGTGGGCCTACGTAAATTGTACTTTACTTGAGTATTTCCATCTTCTGTTACTTTATATTTATAACGTTACTCCACTACATCTCAGAGGGAACTACTCAGGTCTGTTACTTAAGTGAAAGTAGTGTTACCACACTAATACAAGAAAAAGTCCTGCATGAAAAACTTCACTTAAGTAAAAGTGCAAAAGTAGAACAATAACATATCATTGCACTATAATTTTTGATTAATTAGTGTGTTTATCACTGAAATGTGGAGCTCATTTTTTATAATGTATATAGACCAGAAGTTATTCATTAGTATAAATGTTGCATGTGGCCAAGGTGCAGCTGTAACTATAAATGTTAAGTGTCACAGCATTGGAACAGCTTCAGATCTGTTCTCAGGAAAAGTGCTCAAGTAAACCTGCTTTGAATTCCTCAGACTATAGCTACTGATCTATCAGCCAAAACATGAAACAACTCATAGGTGAAGTGAATAACATCAATCATCTCCTTACAGTGCAGTGTTTTGCTGGGAAACTGTGGGTCCTGACATTCATGTGGATGCCACTTGTAACGCACCCGTCCTGGGAAATGGCATAGAGGTCCTGACAGGTCAGAGGCCCCTACCGTGGATTGTATTTGAGTCTGACCTGTCAAGGCATGGACACAGGACCTCTGGGTGTGTTCTTTAGTGTCAGGCACCAGGGCGTTGGCGGTGGGGTGGGGTACCGGCACGTGCCAGGGATGCTTGATCAGATTGGCATCTGCGGAAGGTCGATGCCTTGAGGTCTTTGTGACTTTCCTCAGTCCTGAGCAGCTTTTGCCGTGTGGCATGGTGCTGTGTCCTGAGGGGAAGCCACCGCCATCATGGACAGACGTTGCCATGATGTTGGGTACTTGGGTCTGTAACAGTGTTTTGGTGGGTGGTGCGTGTCAAGTGGCATCCAGATGAATGCCAGGACCCATTGTTTCCCAGCAGAACACTGCATTGCAACAAGATGATCAATGTTATTAACTTCATCTGTCAGTGGTTTTAAAGTTGCAGCCGATCAGCGCAGTTCAGTATCTGTATCGGGGTATATACTACAACTAACCCTCCATACTGTTAAACCACCAGGTGAAAGGACGGCCGGCTGCCAGTGTAGCAGCAGAGGCAGAAGCTTCCTGTCCAGTGGCTCGAGACAAAAGTGGAGCCGTCACCATAACGGTGCACGCCAAGCCCGGCTCCAAACACAGCAGCATCACAGGTCACCTTCATACTATGTATAACAATAAAGCTGCTGTTGTGATCACCTAGACGACAACATTTTTGTTCTTCTACTCTTGCAGAGGTTTCTGCAGAGGCGGTGGGAGTTGCCATCGCAGCCCCTCCAACAGACGGAGAAGCGAACACTGAGCTTATACGCTTCCTGGCTGAAGTTCTGGAGCTGAAGAAAAGTCACATCTCTCTTGACAAGGTTACTGAAACTTATTAACACTCACAAGAGACAGTTTTTGATCTCATGGTGTATAAGCTGTGTTCAGACTGAAGGTGAGGGAGATTCTAAATGGAGCATGAGTGAATGAACAGACACACAGATTCAGTCAGTACATTTACATCACATTAGAAAAAATCGATTTATTGTGTCAGTCAGACTAAAACCAGACTTTTAAAATACATTTAAACATGTTAGTCTGACTGAAACTGTACTAAATCGACTCCTTCCCCTTCTTTATCCTATTTTTTTAGTGTCTTTTTTGTCAGCTGCTTTACCTCATGTGTCCTACCACTTTTATGCATCCTCCTTTACAGCATGTATCCTGCCTTGTTTTACCTCCTTTTTCCTGCCTCTCGCAGGGCTCCAGGTCCAGAGACAAACTCATCAGAGTGGACTCCTCTCTTAGTCCGGAGGAGGTGTTGAGGAGGCTTAGACAGGCTGCAGGCTGACAGGAGGGACGGGGGAGGTAAATGGAGGCTGACACATGCTGCAGGGCCACACACAGGAGGACAGAGGATGGAGGAGGTTCTTATCTCGTTCATTTCACCTGCAAAACAATGTGAAGAGTTTTACTGTGAAAACAAATTTATGGAAATTAAAAATAATACAGGAACTTTATGTTTTATTTCATTTTCTTTTATCACTTTCATAAAGGCCTTCACAGCTGGACCAGTATGGCTACTGGTAAACCCGGAGAAAGCACAACGTCACCATGGAAACAGACTGATCCACCAGTGAGCTGGAGGCGTTTCCAGTGCTGGAGAGATGTGACTGGATATGATGTTTATATGTTGAGATGTCTGGAATGTTTGTGATATTTATTTAAATGACTTTGCTTTAAATAAACAGACTATGAATCTGTGTGATTAAATCTTGAATCTTCAATATTTTATTAAAGACAAGCAGCTGTAATCAAGCAGTAGATGGCGCTGTGTCACTGGCATAACTCTGGTTTATACACTGATCAGACAAAACATAAAGCTACTGACAGGTGAAGTGAATAACATGTCATTACAATCCAGTGTTCTGCTGGGAAAATCTTGGCATTCATATGGATGCCACCTGATGTGCTCCACCCAAACGCTCAAGTGCTTCCCCTCACATGGCAACCGCACTCCCTGTGCCACACAATCAGCTTAGTAATGGCCTGAGGAACGTGACAAAAAGCTCAAGGTGTCGACCTGGCCTCCAAATTTTCTAACTTATCCCAATCTGATGGAGCATCCGTGGGATGTGCTGGCACCACACTCAACTCAACTCAACTCAACTTAACTTTATTTATATAGCCCTTTAAAACAGCCACAGCTGAAACAAAGTGNGGAACGTGACAAAAAGCTCAAGGTGTCGACCTGGCCTCCAAATTTTCTAACTTATCCCAATCTGATGGAGCATCCATGGGATGTGCTGGCACCACACTCAACTCAACTTTATTTATATAGCCCTTTAAAACAGCCACAGCTGAAACAAAGTGCTGTACATAAATAGACAAAGCAACACGGACATAAAACAATTAACAGGAAATAAATACTAAAATAATTGTTTATTGTTTTTAAAACAATTTAAAAACAATAAAATAATAAATAAAACAAACCATAAAACACAAACAGAAGCAGAGTTTCATGCGGAGTTGAAAGCCAAGGAATAAAAATGGGTTTTTAGAGGAGTTTTAAAAACCCACAGGACTCAGGATATGCCACTAATGCTCTGGTGCCAGAAAACCACTAGACACTCCCAGAGTCCATGCCTCGACAGGTCAGAGCCAAGTCCGATCCAAGGAGGGCCCACCATGGATCAGGGGCACCAGCATGTCCCACAAATGCTCGATCAGACTGGGATCTGGGGAGTTTGGAGGCCAGGTTGATGCCTTAAGCTCTGTCACGTTCCTTGGGCCTCTCCTGTGCAGCTCGTACTTGGTCTCCACCAGTGTTTGGGTGGGTGGAGCGCATCAAGTGGCAAAGTTAGAGCCAGTTAATGTTTTTTTTTATCCCACAAACAACTAACAAAACATCGACATTGATGCAGATTAATTTTATGTTTATTCTCTAATCAATTATTAGAATATTGTTTAAGCTCTGGTAATAATATACTAAATATTGGTCTTTTTTTATAAACAATAATCATTCATGTTGGCTAAAATGTGGCCAATGACCAGGCCCAAATGGAATCTGTGAATTTTTTAATTGTTTTCAGTTTTTTGTTTGGATTTTGTGACAATCACAATATTCAATTCAATCAATTGTTTTTGATCACAAATAACCTCGCACAGTACATTAAAACCTAAAATTACCTCAAGCGGGTGAAAAGAACAACTTAGTCGTACTAAATACTTCAATAAAACAAATTAAGTATTTGTTGGAGAAGTCAGTCAACAAAATGTGGGACACATGGCCATTAAAATGGAAGGTTCAATATGGAGCAGAGAGAACAAAAAATACTTTGCAAATCTCTTGACAGTAAATCTTATTTTTGACATTTCTTCTCACTACATTACCAACTTTGATTTTCATGCTGACTGAATACAACACATGACTGTCACACACGTGCACAAAGAGTCTGTGGCTCAGATTCCATACGGGCCTGCTAATGAACACACTGTATGAGTTTCCTAAAAAAGAAAAGGAGTTAATTAAACATCCTAGATGGAGGTTGGTGGGGTGTATGAAGAGGCAGCACGTGCATACTATATTCATGGACTTACCTGACAGAAGCTTCCCACTCAGGGCTTCAGGCTTCAGGGCCACAGAAGGTCCCCGGGGCCCTGTGTGATCCAGCAGCATGTTCAGACTCGTTATAGTGAACGCCACTTAGCAGCTCGTGTGAAGTCTCTGGAGAAACAAGTTTTAAAAAAGCTCATTAGCATCAGTCATCAGAATCTGAGGATTGCCGTGAATTAGTGGAGCGGTAATGAGCCGATTTCTTAAAAAGCTTCAAAGAGTTGGAGAGCTGCGCAGGATCAAAGCCTGGACAGATAATGACTCCTTATCAAACATCATGAAGCTTCGTCCTCAAACTGCTGAGTTGTATTTCATATTCCAAACAGAGTTTCTTCCTGTCAGGGACTGTTTAGTAAGAGTGAAGTTTGTTTTTACTGTCACTGAGAACATTACATAACAAGTACCTTGGAGTGGGCTGAGGGGAGTTTGTTTTCAAGTTTGACCGTCTTCATGCTGCTAACTGAAGTTATTTTTCATGTTGATCCAGGATCAGCAGCTTTACGTCTGCTGCTGAAGCTCCTGTCAAGCTGGAGGATGTTCAGGCGACGCGTTAAGCCTCTGCCCGCTGGACGGACACTTTCCCTCCTAAATTTCAGGGATTTATAAACATAAATCCTCTTCTCCATGTCGGGCGCTGGAAGATCTCTCTGGCCAAGATTTCGGACAGGCGAAAATGTTACATTTACAGGCTCTGTAAAATAAAATGCAATTAACAGTGATTTAAAATAAGAAAATGTGTTGTCTCCAACAAATGACACAAAGGGTCCTGAATGCACTGACTAATTATGAGACAACAGGCCCCAGTGAGGCTCCACACCCCTCTGATGAAAAAAACACAAATCAAGTAGAAATGACGCAGCCTCTTTTTTAGTTGTTTTGCATCTCTGTGGTTGTTTTGTGTGTTTCTTTGTGGTCATTTTGAGTCTTGTGTTGTGTCTCTTTGCAGTCATTTTGTGTTTCTTTGTGATGATTTTGCATCTCTGTGTGGTTGTTCTGAGTCTTGTGTTTCTTTGTCATTTTTTTGTGTCTTTTTGTGGTCATTTTGAGTCTTGTTTTGCATCTTGCTGTGGTTGCTTTGACTCTTGTGTCTCTTTGAAGTCATTTTGTATGTCTTTGTAGCTGTTTTCAGTCTAATTTTGCATCTCTGTGGTCATTCTGAGTCTCTCTATGGTCATTTTGCATCTTTGTATGGTCATTTGGTTTTTTGTGGTTGTTTTGAGTCCTGTCGTGTGTCTCTTTTGTTTTGTGTTTGTTTTTAGTTGTTTTTTGTCTCGCTTTGCGTCTCGTTTTCTCTGCGGTCGTTTTTAATCTCGCTTTGCATCTAACTTTGCATCTGTGTGGTCATTTTGCATCTCTGTGATCATTCTGCATCTTTTTATGATTGTTTTGTGTCTGGTGTTGTGTCTCTTTGTGGTCTTCTGTGTTTCATTGTGGTCGTTTTAGTCTCACTTTGCGTCTCGTTTTGCATCGATGCGGTCGCTTTAAGACTCTGTGGTCTCTTTGTAGTTGTTTTTATTCTCGCTGTGCGTCTCATTTTACATCTGTGTAGTCGTCTTGTGTCTCTATTTGATCACTTTGAGTCTCTTTGTGGGCAATTTGATTGGCTTTTCAACAAGACATGCTAACATCACTTCATACGGAGGCTCTGGCCCCAGAGACAAGTTCAGTAATCCATTCATGCCTGTCTGTTTGTAATTTTGCAAGACATGCCAAAGGTAAAATATTCCCTTAGTTTTGTGAATGGGGATTTCATCAACTGGTTTCACATCAGCAGCACAGAAACCTCTGAACTCCAATTAAAAGATACCACAATGTAATTAGCCACCATACAGATGTGATAAAGGGACATTTGTTGATGGAGGGAGGTTGCTTAATTTGATTTAAGTGTGATTGAGCTGGATTGCTCTGTCAACATGGGGACTGCAGGAAAACTGAGAAGATGGAAGAATGAAGGTGCAAATCTCACTTTTCTTGTGTTATCTCAGAGATTATGTGGCGGAAAATGTTTGTTTCTGCCCTGCCTCGTTTGTCACTCTTCATTTTGTTTCAGATAGCTCTTCAGCCTCACTATCAGTATAGGCGAATCATTCACACTACCTGATGTTAGAAAACAGAACAATCCCTTTACAGATGGAGACGATAAGAGAGAGCGATGAATATGGAGGAATACCTGCAGTATGAGTCACATCGCAGGAAGCTGGGCCTTTTGCAGCTGAATGTAGACACATCCTGTTTTGATCTGACAACAGAGGGCCGCATGTGGCCCAGCTCTGGCCCAGGTTTGGCTACCTTAGGGTTAGGACTAGGACCAGCTCAGGCTGAGAATCTCCTCCAGTTAGCAGCTCTAAGAGACTTTGGGGCAGTGTTGGCCCTCATAATTTGACTAGTTTACTTTCTGGAGACCTTTGGGATTGAGGCGCTGACGGTGTCTCCACAACATCACTGCTCCGTGTCCTGTTTAGCAAACTTTTTATGCATGCCATCACTTTTCTCTCTTCTGTTATTTCCTGTCTCCTTTGTAGTATATTCTATCATAATAAAGCTACAAGTGTCCTCAAAATAAAACTTAAAGGGACAGTTCACCCCCAAATCAAAAACATATATTTTTCTTCTTACTCATAGTGCTGTTTATCAGTCTAGATAGTTTTGGTGTGAGTTGCTGAATGTTGAAGATATCAGCCGTAGAGATGTCTGCCATCTCTCCAATATAATGGAACTAGATGGCACTCGGCTTGTGGGGCTTAAAGTGTAAAAAGAATACATTTAAAAAACTAAACAGGAATGTCTCTTTCCAGAAATGATGACCCAGTAACTCATGCAGTAGTAATTCACAGACCTTGTTGTGAGCAGTTTCATGTTGGAACTATTTTCTCTCTGCACTACACCTGCCAACTGTATCACCGCGTAGAAGGAAGCGCGCATCTACTGCTCGTTCACCTAGCACCACTGAGCTAGCTAATGTTACAGCCAAGCCAAGGAGGACGCCATTAATGTTTACAACTAACGCTGAGCCTCTCGTCCATGAGTAGATGCACATTTCCTTCTGCTTGGTGATATGGAAACTGATTACAAAAGGGTAGGCGTAATAAGCTAAGGTTCAGCCTACACCTTTTTGGTCTCGTTTTGTTTGTATTTTGGTGTAATGCTATATTAGCATTGACTTCAAGTTTATTTGTTATTTTCTTTTCTTTCTTTCTTTCTTTCTTTTTTTTCTCTGTTGTATTTGAGTCCATATTTTGAAAATGACCAAAATAAACTAACTAACTAACTAAACTAACTAACTATGGTTGGCAGGTGTAGTTTAAAGAAAATAGTTCCCACAAGAAACTGCTCACAATAAAGTCTGTGGATTATCTTGAGTAACCAGGTCATGATTTCTATAAAGAGACATTGCTGTTGAGATTTCCAAATGTATTTTTCTGGGGCTTTGAGCACCACAAACCAAGTGCCATCTACTACCACTATACAAGACAGAAGGCAGACATCTCTATGGCTGATATCTCCAACACTTGGCAACTCAACGCAAGTATCTAGATTGATAAATAACACTACAGATAAGACGAGAAATACGCATTTTTGACTTTTGAGTCAACTGTCCCTTTAAGAAAAACAACTCCAGAACAAAGTGGAGTTTGGGGTTCCTGATGACTCCACATTTCCTCCACTCTCTGCAGATAAAGATGCAGGAGCTCCCTTAACTTCCTGATCATTTTAAAGTTTATACTGAGCTTTAGTGGGGCTTTTTCCTAATACTCCAGCCTTTACCTGCCTCACTCGACTGATAATCCATCTCAGGGAGGTAAGGATGCATTTCTCTTTACAGTGATCCAACACAGGCAAACTGCCCAAACAGTAATCCTTAAATGAAAGACTCAAACATGACTGCTTATTTAAGCAACTCCACGTTGTAAGGAAACTCAAGTTGGTGGCTCAACACGGAGTTAAGAGAAGAAGAGTGAGAGAAAGAATGGCCCAGAGCCCGACAGGGGATCAAACACCCACAGAAGAAGAAGAAAATGATCAAAAGATGCAGAGCTGCATCCTGCTGCAGATTCTCTTCTCTCTGCGGTGAATACCCACAGCTTTCATCCTCACTTTCACCACAAGTCAGCAGTATAATTTTTCTTTTTTTTTGGGTGGCTGGGATGCAGAGGATGGGGTGATGGTTTATGGGGACATTTTCTCACACTGATCCCATAAAGAGACAATCACAAACCAAATCGTTCCCTGGAGCCGGGCAGAACAAGGAATCGGGTTTTAAACCTCTTACCTCACTTCTCTCTCTGCAGGTTTATTTATAGTGGATTTCCTCAAACAGCCCGCTCGCCCTCTGGGAGCTGACATAACACACAGATTTAATGCTGAGACCATTTTCCTTGTTTATTATCTATTCTGTGCGTCCCCAGCACAGGCTTCACGTCAGCACAATGCTCTTATTCTCACACTAATGCCTCGCTGACAACAGGAGGATTTGGACGCTGCAGCTCTGAGCCTGCAGACCGGATGTTTACCCACAACAATCCGCTCAGTCTGTGGTCGTAAATAAAATGTCTGAGATCATCACAAAGTTAAAACAAAATCAGATAGCAACAAAGATCAATTATCACCAAATAATCCAGTTTCCTTTTAGAGTCTCAGGAAAGCTTTGGAACAGAAGGAGAGCTAAAACAATAAAGTGGGACTCCCTTTGCTTTTTTATTCAAGATAATATTGTTACATAAGTAAACACTGAATGAAAACTACAGCCATGACAGCAACTAGTGAGGCTACACTCAAGAGACGTGGTGCTTTGAGCTGAATGCTAACATGTTGGGGCACCCCTGTTAAATGTTATCACTCAAGTGAATGGGCATTATTGGTGATTAACAGCCTCACAGCAATGGCTTAGAAGGGGCCTGCTACACCTACTAGTAGATTTAAGCGAAGTGGTAACCTCAGGGGACTAAAAATTGATGCCAACACTAGAGTGATGGCTATTTGGGGTTGGCTCCAAGAGTGAGTAAATCCACATAGACCCCCATGTTAATATTAAACATGTTTACAGCCTGGTACAAAAAACGGTTTTGGTCTCTATGGCTTATTTCAACGTTCATGACAACTGTACTGAGGGGTGACTTTATATAACTCACCTGTTTACATTTTATCAAGGATTAAAGTTACGCATAATTAAAGGTGGGGCTGCTTTGAGTGACAGGCTGTCTGCGAGGTGTCAACACAGTCTAAGAGTCAGATCCATCATTCATTCCTCCACAGCTCCACCCTGTCATCCAAATATAGTCACTTCTGACTCAAAAAAACAAGATGACAACGGATGAAATGCCGAACTCAAGGCTTCAAAATTAAAGACGTTCATGGGCGGCATGGTGGTGCAGTGATTAGCGTTGAGAGTTCTTGGTTCAAACCCAGGGTGGGGGAGCCTTTCTGTGCAGAGTATGCATGTTCTCCCTGTGTCAGCGTGGGTTTACTCCAGCTTCCTCCCACAGTCCAAAGAGATGCAGGTTAACTTGTGACTCTAAACTGTCCGTAGGTGTGAATGTGAGTGTGAATGGTTGTCTGTCTCTGTGTGTCAGCCCTGTGATAGTCTGGTGACCTGTCCAGGTTGTACCCCGCCTCTCGCCCAATGTCAGCTGGGATAGGCTTCAGCCCCCCTCCGCGCATCCCAGGGGAGGTTGGGGACATGGAAATTAAGTGGTCCATATTCAAAGTCTCCATTGTGGAGGCGGCTGCTAAAAACTGTGGTCAGGCGGTCATTGGTGCCAGTTGTGGTGGCACTGCTGGTATCTCCGGGTCTTGTTCATAAGTGAGGGTAGAATTGAGCATGAGATGGATAGGCCGTTTTGCCCAGCGTTCTGCAGTGATGCGGGCACTGTGTTGGGCCATCATGGTGAAGAGAGAGCTGAGCCGGAAGGCAAAGCTTTCGATCTACGTCCATCTATGTCCCAACTCTCACCTATGGTCATGAGCTCTGGGTAGTGACCGAAAGAATGAGATTGTGGATACAAGCGGCCAAAATGAGCTTCCTCAGAAGGGTGGCTGGGCTCAGCCTTAGAGGGTGAGGACCTCAGACATCCGGAGGGAGATCGGAGTAGAGCCGCTGCTCCTTCATGTCGAAAGGGGTCAGTTGAGGTGATTTGGGCATCTGATCAGGATCCATCTGGGCACCTCCCGTTAGAGGTGCTCCGGGCACGTCCCACTGGTAGGAGACCCAGAACATGCTGGAGGGATTACATATCTCGTTTGGACTGGGAACACCTTGGTGGAGCTGGAAAGTGCTGCTGGGGAGAGGGACGTCCGACCCAGCTTCGGATAAGCACTTGAAAATGGAAGGACGGATGCTGGAAATGAGCAGAAAATGGAGATTCCTTGTGAAAATGGAAGTATATGTTGAAAAGAGGCGATGCAGGGTAAAATGACACACCATCCTTGAACGTCCAAAGAGACACAGGAGGATTCCTAGCACGTCATATTTTGACATGTAGGTCCAGTGACAAAGCAGAGAATGCGTTTAGGTCAGGGTGGCTTCGTCCATTATTTCATACAGTTTATAATTTAAATGTAAAAGTCAGTTGAATTATAAAAAACTACTTCCTTGTATGGATGGATACTGCAGCCATTGACTTCTTGAATCTGACATGACCTTTAACATTAATGAGAAGTCCTTTAATGTGAAGACTAACTTGTTGTCTTGGCGCGTTCTGCTGTGGAGTGTCCAGGTTTGACCTCCTGTGTAAAAAGAATAACCATAATGTTATCAAGCAGCCTGTCTCTGCACTAACCTGAACAACAGACCTCCATGTTTGTTTACCATCAGTGGGACGGAGGGTTTTAAGATGCAGCTGCTCAGTGACTGTCAGATGGGTTTAAGTTGTGTTTGTATGAAGCTTGGGGACATTAATACCTTCATCCCTCCGCACTAATATGAAATATAAATAGAAGCACCGCAGGGGAGGAAATATATTCAAGTGTGTTATTTCCCCTCCACTTCTTTAAAGAATAAATAGGAAAAGGAAATTGGAAAACTCTTCGCCTCTCGTCTCTTACACAGATTCATTCTGGCAATTTGTCTCAGAGATATTGCGCTTGTTTTCAGGCTGGAGGGACTCTTATCAAAACAAATCTCTTCATCCATAAGCAATCTGCTGGTTTCTGCCGCGGATCAATGTCACAATGAACAAGGAGACACAGGAACTTTCATTCTTAAACTCACAATAGTATTTATCAGAGACCACACAGTGAAAATACTAGGTCCTGCACTGAAAATGGTTCTTTAAGAAGTGTATATGTTCAGATTGGGTAATTCTGACTCATGCATTAATGTAAAAGCAGGATTTTACTGTTGTTGCTGGTGGAGTTTATTTAGATGATTAACTAATGATTATTTAACTTGCAGGGCTGCTGGAGGGGTCGTGGGAGTTTGCCCATCCACTCTACATGTGTTACGTGGACCTGGAGAGGGCTTATGACCACATCCGAAGGGGAGTCTTGTGGGGGGTAGTGATATAATACAGGGTACTGGGGTCACTGCTATGAGCTATCCAGTTCTTGCATAACCAAAGTGAGACGTTCTCAGTGAACCTGGTCTCGCTGTGAAGTCGTCGAAATCCAGTGCCTGGGCAGTGACTTGCGGCATCAGAAACCAACAAAAAAAAGCCGTCTTTTAATGTCAGCATGATACGTGGCCAGTTGCCATTATAGTTTAATGGCACTCAGCAGCGACAGGGGGAAACACAGTGGGACAAGGACGAAAGTCAAGGCAGCGAAAGTCCAACTGTGGCAGGTGAGAGGGGCGGTGGATGGGTCCAACAGACAGACTTTCATCTGAGAGAACAAAGTTCACATCTCGTAAGATTCTAAAGCCAAAACCTTGTTCTTTTTTTTCTAAACCCAACCATGAGTTTTTGTTGGTGAAGGAGAAAACACGTCAATTTGCGGTGTTGTACCGACATAGTGCGTTTATTTTGAAAGAGACTGAATGTAAACGTCAAATTTTCTGTGAAAACGGAAGTGTATTTTGAAAGAAGACAATGCACGTAACAGGCAGAACTTGACACGGCGTCCCAGAATATCAACAACCAATGCACCCAGGGTACCTTGCACCTTACCTTGCATCTCTGCTTTTCGCAGATGATGTGGTTCTGTTGGCTTCATCACACCGTGACCTCCAGCATGCACTGGGGTGGTTTGCAGCTGAGTGTGAATCAGTCTGGTTCTCCACCAGAAAACAATTGCTCCCTCTGGGTTGGGAGTGAGTTACTGCCTCAGGCAAGAGAGTTCAAGTATCTCTGAGTCTTGTTCACGAGTGAGGTTAGAATGGAGCGTGAGATGGCCTCGCGGTTTGGTGCGGCTTCTGCAGTGATGCGGGTGCTTTGCGGGACCGCCATGGTGAAGAGAGAGCTGAGCTGGAAGGCAAAGCTTTTGATTTACCGTCCCAACCCTCACCTGTGGTCATGAGCTCTGGGTAGTGACCGAAAGAACGAGGTCGTGGATACAAGTGGCCGAAACGAGTTTCCTCCATGGGGTGTCTGGGCTCAGCCTTAGAGATAGGGTGAGGAGCTCAGACATCTGGAGGGAGCTCGGAGTAGAGCCACTGCTCCTTTTCGTCAAAAGGGGTCAGTTGAGGTGGTTCGGGCATCTGATCAGGATCCTCCTGGGTGCCTCCTATTAGAGGTGTTTTGGCACGTCTCACTGGTAGGAGGCCCCGGGGCAGACCCAGAACATGCTGGAGGGATTACATATCTCATCTGGTCTGGGAACACCTCGGGGACCCACAGAAGGAGCTGGAAAGTGTTGCTGAGGAGAGGGACGGCTCTGCTCAGCCTGCTGCCCTGGCGACCCGGCCCTGGATAAGCGATTGAAAATGGATGGATAGATGATTATTTTCATTATGGATTAATCTGCTGATTATTTTCTCAATTAATGAATTGTACAGTTTGTAAAAACAGCATCATGATGACCCAGAGCCCAAATTGCGTGAAAATTATGCAATTATTATATTATAACAATTATTTCTAAAAAGTGAATTCAAGTCCTAATATTGTTTTTAATACAGTTAAATATCTGATTAAATTATAGACGTCAGATAACATAGAAATTTTGTTTGGTGAGCTGATTGACCTTAAATAAATTGTAAACTCATCTAATAATCTTCTTATGTCATATTCTATTGTAACTCAGATGGATAACTCTCAACTCAAAGTTGACAAAACTTTTAATCACTTGTTTATTGACGTATTTAGTTAAGAATAATTATTGGACATGAAAATATCATCACAGACTAAATAACTTATTATTTATCTTTAATTTTATTATTATATTTCATCTTTTATTTTTTTCATGTTTTGGTTTTTAATAACTTTTTTGTTTGTAAATCACGGATAATAATAACACATTTATTTATTTTTTTATTTTTTTATTTTATCAATTAATCATCCGGTCATTATGAGCCAGTTACGTCAAAACCGTGACGTCGTCCGGAGGCTGAGGAGGGCGGGGCACATCCAAACATCCCGCGCGCGGCGGGGCAGCACGCGACAAACAGCTGGAGGAGCAGAGAGTGAACGCAGCTCGCGGACTCGCGGCACTTTGTTCTCCGTTTTCTGGCACCATGTGGGCGCGAGCTGTGCTGTGCGCGGCGCTGCTGTCCGCGCTCTGCCCGGCGGGGAGGACGGAAGCCGAGAGGGACGAGAGAGACGTCCAAGACTACCACTACACCAACTCCAACAGACTGGTAAGTGACCCTTCCTCAGAGTACTGAATACTACTGAGAATACTTTGAACAAATACTTTAAATACTGTAAAACACTGCAGCCTGTTTAAATATTACAAATATTTATTTTTCATCTGTCTTTATTTGTTTTCTGTTTTAGTTTCAAATCCATGAGCTTCATCATTTACTCAGTTATATTAAATATTTATATGAAATATTATTTCTTTCAATGTCTAAACCATAAAAAAAAATCATAGATAATAACAATACCAGTATGTATCAATAAAATGGTAAATAAGTATCCAGAAGATTTCTGTTTTTTATCCCTACACTTTATAGGACTGGTGTTTCTGTTTTTCTTAATATATATTTAATATATTATGTAAATGATCACGGTAGCCAACAGTGTGTCAGCCTTTCAGTAACAGTAACTGAAGTGATTTAGGACCAAATGAAGATGGTCGACTATTTATTTTTGAAACATTTAAAGCTGCAATGATTAGTCCATTGATTGATTGTCGATATAATTGATTAATCATTAGTCATTTTTCATTAAAAAACACCAACATCTGTCTGTTGTCTGTTTTTCCAGTGTGAGATATATATTTCTAATATAATTATTGTCCATAGGCTTATTTATGTTATTGTAAACTGCACTACAAATTATTTTCAGGAAATTACAACATGTAACTGTAATATTTCACAATAAATTACATTATTATCACCTCACAGGCTTTTACTGTGATATTTAACTAAATTCAGAATTTTTCTTGTGAAATTCATGCAGGTAAATATAGTAATTTAACAGGAGCACACTGCTAAATAACAGTTATATATGAAGTTTAACTGTGAGATTACAGTGAAATACAATAATTATACGGGAGCATATTGTTAAATCACAGTAATCAAATGTCCATAAACTGTGATGTTACAGTTAAATTCAGTAATTTACAGCAATGTACTGTTGAATCAGTGATGTAAAGGGTTTCAACTGTGAGGTTACAGTTACATATGGTAATTTCACAGAAGCATACTGCTAAATCACAGTAATATGCAGGCGTAACTACAGTGAGCTCACAGCTGCTACAACAATTTACTGTGAAAATGAACAGTGATATCCTGTGATGCAGCTAGCAGTCCGTAATTTACTGTTAATGTATATTTTATAGTGTGAATACTTTGGGCTGTAGATCAGACAAAACAAGACGTTTAAAGATGTCACCTCAGACTCTGAGATGGGCATTTTCAGTATTTCCTGAAATTTATGGACTACATCATTGACCTGTTTAATATTGAGTCATGCAGTGCAGTAAAAAGTACAATGATTCCCTCTGATATGTTTTGGAGTAAAAGTATTAATTATTAGAAAATGCATACACTCAAGTAAAGTACAAGTACCTCAAAACTGTGCTTATGTAAGCCCCACAGTACTTGAGTAAAAGTACTTAGTTACTTTCCACCTGCAGGTGTTTGTAGCCGATTTGATGTAGTAAAGATGTTAAGCAGTTATTTTTAACTGTTGTGAAGATGGAGGGGTTTGTAGGATTCGAATGAATTCATTATTTTGTGTGTGTGTGTGTGTTCAGCTCGGCGCTCTACACGAAGTGTTGGAGAAACTGCAGACTAAGAGGATTAATCCCTGGGAGAAGAAGTATGGACAGGTCCCCTCTGTGAGTCTCACACACAGCGGATAGACACACTGTTACACATATGAAATAACATTAATAATAATCTATCATCAGTCTGACAGGGAGTATGGATTCAAAATCAGTGTTGGGTCCTGATTTGTACACTTCTTATTTTCTTATCTTAAAATATAAATGCTGTTAGCTCCACCTTTACCAACCGCAACAGTAAAGTGATTCACACATTAATACATCAATAATTATAATACAATAATATATATTATTATTCATAATGAGTACTTTTACTTTTGGTACTTTATGTATATTTTGATTTTCGGACTTTTGTACTTTTACCGAGCTAATATTTTGAATGTGATCACAGCACTTCTTGCAGCACTTTATGTTACTCAAAGTGAGAACACACTGGAAGCTGCTCTAATTCATAAATTGACCGGCACCTCTGTGTTTAATTGTCACATATCATATATTTTATATGTAATCTGTAAATCAAACTCTTTGATATGTTTTAAAAACACTCACACTGGTCACTTTTCATAGCACATTGTTCATACTTAAGCATATTTATTTATCTATACATTACTGTTTATATTATATATTACTGTTTATTCTATAAATCACTCTACATACTACACTGAACTTTTTGCTCGTCTTGTTAGATGCTACACTGCATTTCATTGTCTCAGTATTTGTACTCAGCAAGGACAAAACTGAATCTAATCTGACACCAATGTTGTTGGTCTGCAGTAATGTCTGTGTAACACAAGGTGGCGCCTCATACTTTGATCATAACATTAAAACTACTGAAATTTCAACATGAATGAGGAATAATCTTATTCATTTATAACCTAAGTATAAAATAGCATCAAATATTTATGTAGATATTAAACTGTTTATTAATGCAGTACTGTACTTACATACACAGCATTGTATTTTGATAAGGTTTTTATTTTTGTACTCATATTCACCACAGTCTTGGCAAGTCATGGTTCACAGAGAATCTGTTACCTCATATCAGATCAGGGCTCATCAAAATATCAATATTGTATGGATATCATGATATGCAGCGTCTCTTCTTTAAGTGTATACCTGAGGTTGTGTGTTTCTGTGTGTTCTCAGTGTGACCTCGGGGAACACTGCGCAGTCAGGAAAGGATCTCGTATCGGGAAGATGTGCGACTGTCCTCGAGGAGCTTTCTGCAACTTCTTCCTGCTGAAGTGCTTATGAGCCAATCAGACCCCCAAGAGCAGCGAGAGTATATTTTAAAATGTATATATTTACAAATATATATATAAAGTCTGACGTTATGTAAAGTAGCCTTTAGAGTGGAATAAATCCTTCATCATCATGTGTGTGAACATGATCTGTTTGTCCAGTTGTGTTGTGGCATTAAAGGTGTTTTCTCTTTCCAAAGACTCCTCTTTGTTTTACTGCCTTTTAAAGTCTTTTTTTCATATAAACAAGGTGTCAGTCAGGGTCAGGTTTGATTTCGAAAAACATCATTTGCAACAAATCACATCTGACCTGTTTCAGGTTAAATTAAATTCTTAGAACTTCGTAGGAAACCGGAGAAATATTAAAAACTGTCAGAGACAAAGTTCATCTCCTGGGAGCTGTGGTGCTGTAACATCAGTTTTTAATTGTCGCCCTTTAGATTTCAGTGCATCAGGAACATAATCTGAAATAATTAGTCAATTTATTACAGAAAAATAGAGACAAACAGGAGGAAAAGTCTCATTAATCTGTAAAGGTCTGTTCCTGCGGCGCCCTCTTTAGGACATATACTAATGAGACCAAGAATGAATTTTGTTCCCTCCCTGAGGCCTGACAGATGAACTGAAGCAGAGCTGGTAAAAAGGGAGAGTAATAAGCCTGTGTGATAGATGAAGTCTTACAGGGCTGAAACGTTGCTCATACAGGATTCATAACTGTGGAGTTTGTTCGGATCAGTGAAATGTGTCAACACTAATGAGCAAATTAGCTCTAAAAAGCCTGAATGTAGAGAGGCGTCTGCAAAATTATTCTGATTACAAGTCATTTGAGAAAAATTAGACATCACCTCTCATTTCTGTTGATTACTAACAGAGCACCCAAGGCTTATTTAGATTAAATAGGCTGTACTGCCATCACTATTAGGCACAAATATGTTCTGCAGCTCCAGACAGATTCTTAAAAGCTTTGACAGCAAAGGTTGCTGACACCTGTTCTATCCTGATCCATCATTAAATTTGGTAAATTACTTTACAAAATGGATATTGCCATGTCTTGAGATTTTACAACACAAGAAAAATACAATTCATAATATCCATCTTCCCATGTCTTCACAGTTTAAGACTTTTGACAGAATGATATAAGAAACTGTAATACCAATTAAGACCTTGTTTAGATTAATTTAATGCTTTTAAAGACTTTATAAGGATCCACGAAAACCCTGATTATATATTGAACACATACACGTGACTGAGTGTAAAAGAAGGTACCTTAAATCTCGTATTATCTGGATATGTGATGATTGAAACGACAGATTTAAAGTCAAAACACTTCATAAAAGGTGTTTTCCTTGTGGCCTAAGTCAACAAAAAGTCAAATGAGATAGAAAACACTGTTTAACCGACTGATCGGAGTTTAAGACCTTTAACCACTTAATGAAACACAAGCCATCCGCAAAAATGTCAAAACCTTTCCATGATTTCTCAAAGGCCCAAAATAACATTTCCATTATTATTCAGTGTACAAGTACACAGACAGAAGTGTTTAGCAGACTGAACCCCATTTATTATTGTATTATAATTACTGTGTAGTAAACAAAAATCGTGTCAACGCCTATCAGAGCTACGTTACGTCAACAGCTACAGAAAATAAATTTGCAGTCATCTTATAGTACATGGAGGGAGGATTACTGGAACAATTAATTCCATCAAATACAAAATTCCATGTTTCCAGAACTTTTTGTTCGACTATTTCTTGGGCTATTTCTGTCTTTATTAATAGGACCGCTAAGATAGATATGAAAGGCAGGAGAAACAGAAGGATGACACGCAGCAAAGGACCCGAGCCACTGCAGAGGACTCCGCCTATATGGGGCGCACACTAGGGGTGGCTAGGGGTTGTCCTACATTTTCTCAGAACTTTAAAGGATTTAACTGCCACGACCTTTCCAGGCCTGGAAACAGACATTTAGAAATTCCATATCTTCTCCAGGTTTGCCATGACCATGGGAACCCCACTTTAAACATCAAAAAGCTGCTGAGATTGATGAAAAAGTATCTACGACAGGAAAACACCCGTGGACCAGACATCACCATGTGGACGACTGAGAAACAGTTTGTGCCTTTAAGACAAACCTTCCCTTTGTTTCTGTAAATCTATGTTATGCATAAAGGAAAAGAGAAGGGAGCACCAGTGGAGTCCACAAATCAACAGTCCTGCACAGCAGAGTCTTTTTATCCCAGATGGGTTTTTATTATTAAGATACTTTACAGACGTTACACTCCTCGGGGCTGCTTGAAGTTCATGCCGATGGTTGGCTGGGTCACCTGCAGGTTGGACAGACCGCCGAAGTCCTGAAGAACAGATTTAAAAAAGAAAGGTAAGTGGTCTGAGCACTCAACACCAGACTTCACTGTGAAAACAATGCTAAAGCTGTCTGAGAGCGCCAGGGTCTGATAGGAACAGAATCCTTCAAACACGGGAAAGGCTCGCAGGTTGATCTTCCTGTACTATCAATGACCTGACGACGAGGACGCCATGATCACTTTCGATACAGGATAAAGCAAACAAGCTAACTTAAAAAAATAATTTTCACCTTTAAAGAGAAACTTAACACCCTGTTTAAATTTGAACACACCACTTTTACAATCTATAAAGACTCACTCACAATTTTGATTTTTCACAACCACATTAGAACACATCAAGTTCGGTTTGATGAGCAGATTTAAAGCTTAAACACAGCAGCTACAGAGAGACTCTGAAGGGAAGCTGCTATCCTTGTTAAAAGCTCTGTTACATTTATAATATATAATAGTTCAATAAGTCAAGGTGAAATCTAGACCCATTTATATGGAGGTTAGAAGTTGCCACAATCAAAAATAAACTTGATAAATAAATGAATATGCCCTTAAATGTACCAGATAAAAATGGAAAAAACAAACAAACAAAAAAAAAACTCAAAAACAAATTTATAAACAAATCAATACAATTAAAAGTAACAAAATGTGAAAATAAAAAAAATAAAATATAAATAAATTAAATTTAAAAAATGCAAAAATAAAAAAGAAAATAACCCAAATATCAAATCAAATAAATACATAGTAAATAAAAATATGCAAAAATTGAATAATTTTAAAATTGGTATAAATGAAGGGGAAAATTAAATAGGAAAGTAAATAAATAAACAGGGGAATCATTACAAAGGAAACTAAATAAAGCATATTTGAACAAAAAAAAAATCAATTTATGTCACATTTTTTTAAATAAATAAAGCCTACATTTATTTTAAATATTTTAGGTACATTTAATGACATATTAATCCATTATTAAATTTGATTTTGGCAGCCTTCCTCCTCCACTCAGACTGAGGCACGACGTTCCAACCCACTGACTGCAGTCGATGCAAATGAGGACATTTTAAAGTACTTATGTGTCTTTAAATTAAGTACAACACTTAAAAGTTAGCTGCTGAAGTGAGCTAATACTCATTACCACAGAAGCAGAAGTGCTCACATACCAATAAAAACACATCCAGCTGATTAAAGTTTAAGTTTTTAAAGTTAGTTTCTCTGAAGTTCTCAAACTGTCTGTGACCCTTTGATCTTCATCTTAAAGACTATTAGTGACCGGCGCCTTAAAGCGCCTCATTATGTTGTTGCTTGATGCTGTGAAGCGTCTCAGTGACTTTCTCACAGAACTTTATCAGCAGGATGTTCAACACATCATTAGACAGAAGCCCTGGCTTCACTTCATGGAGTCTGTTTCCTTTGAATCTTTGACTTTTCATTCATGTTTGTTTGATATGAGCTCGTTTAGTAGGAGTTTATTTTAGAAGGCAAATCTTTTTTCTGCACTTTGCTGCTGTAACGAGGAAATAAAAACTAATTACAGCAATCTTTGGTAGAGGATATCTTACTGTGGTAAAAATAGAAATACCACGATGTAAAAATACTCTTGTGAAAGTCCTGCATCCCAAATAAAATCCAAACTTGACACTTAAACCTTTATTCTCATGACAGGTTTTTGAAACCATTTGCAAATTAACGTAACAGTTGATAAATGTAGTGCAGTTAAAGTATAAAGTCGCAGGATATTAAAATGCTCACGACATACAAGTACCTCAGGATTGCACCTTAGTAAGCATACTCAGAATAACAGTAGAGATTGACTGCTGTCACTACAATCACAGAGACTTACCAGCAGCTTCAGCATCTCCTTGGTGTCGGGATCAACTTCAATCAGCTCCTGGTCCAGAGCAGACACCTGGACAGGTAAAAACACACAGGAACAACCAGTTACACATCAACAATCTGTCAACAAACTCCGGGTGATCTGCAGCAGCAACTCTTTCACATCGTCTCTTCAGATTTCTCGTCACTCTCTGGCAGAGCTTCTAAGAAATGATGCATTCAATGACAGGTCCTGGTAACTGTAAACTGGAGGTGAGCGCTGTTTTAGCACAGGAACATTTATACTTGAGCTGCAAATGACAATGTCTTCCCATCATAGTCGTGTTAATACTTTGGATTTTAGGGCTGTTGGTCAGAAACAACAAACACATCTTAAAGACATCACCTGGGACATTTTTAACTATTTATGACATTTTATGGACTAAACAATAAACAGACAAAATAACAGCAGGTTATAATGAGCCTTACTGACTTACGGGATAAACAAATGTTTTTTGATTGATGTTCGTCATAGTTACACAGACATACACATAATGAACTCTGGCCTTCTCAGCATCACAGGAAAAATAATATTGTGCCAGTCCAGAGACGAAATCTTGTGCCAACAATTACAACCTTTGACTGAACTAAATTCACGTTCGGAGGACAGTCTCTATTTTACTAGTTTGTCTGATAAAATGAACAAACAAATTCATCATATAGACCAAAAGTTACTATGAGGTGGATACGTGGTGTTCAGTAAACACAGCACTCTATTTTATGTTCATTATCTGAAGTATTTTACCACAAAATATCAACAAAGCACCAAACCCATGTAGCCAACATCTAATATAGACCCAAAAAGAATCAACAAATATTTTTCATAAAATTTCTGTTGCATTCAATCATGCAGGTCGTCAGTATGACCTCTGTATCTTTGTCACATGCATTACGAAGTTTGTCTGAGAGCGCCAGGGTTCAAAAGGAACAGAGGATCCTTCAAACACGGGAAAGGCTCGCAGGTTGATCTTCCTGTACTATCAATGACCTGACGACAAGGACGCCATGATCACTTTCGATACAGGACAAACACTTAACAGCTGCACAAGTCAAACATGCATGCAAACACACAGGACTTACAGAAAGGCTTGTCTATGTTATATAGTACTAAAAATTAAAGACGGTGTCTGATCTAAACACTAAAACAGAGAGAGCAGCTCTCAGACCAGCTAACAGACAGACAGACAGACAGACAGACAGGAGACATGGTGACCAGCAGTGTTGGGAATACCTTCAACTGCCTTCAAAACGCTTACAAAACGAGCCTGCAGGATTTCATCTGTTGTGTACAATGTGCTGAGCTTTGAAATAATTACAAGCATTTCTTGAGAGGAAAACTCTTCAAGCAAACAGGAAAACTGAACACACCACATGTGCAAAATTAAGTGCATCAATAACTGCCACATATTTTCAGTGCTCGACAACAGCGCCACAAACCACAGCTCAAAACCTGACCAGATAACCACCAACACCTCTCTGAACATTCACTGCTGCAGTGTTGTATCCTGGTTTGGGTAACAGTACAAGCGTTGATGTGTTCACCCTCTGACCACTTGGTTAACACCAGCCCAATACCAGTTCAACCCAGTATGTTTACTGGTGAAACCCTTAAATCAGACAAAACACATTAGGACTGCATTCACTGACCTCTGGTACGTAGTTATCCCTCCTCTCTCTCTCCTCCTCCTGCAGTTTGATGGAGATTCCTCTGACTGGACCCCTCTGGATCCTCTTCATCAGATGTGTCACATACCTGCAGCAACAGCAGTCGGTAAATGCAACAGTCAGTGGACGTAACAGTCAGTAAATACAACACCAGTAAAAAGAACAGTCATTAAATGGAACAGTAAGTGAATTCATCAGTAAACGACAGTCAGTGGACGCAACATCAGCGGACAGAACAGTCGGTAAACACAACAGCCAGTGGACGCAACAGTCAGTAAACACAACATCAACAAACGCAACTGACAGTGGAAGCAACAGTGAAAACAAGTCAGTAAACGCAAGTCAGTAAACAATAAGCAACCGTCAGCAAACACAACAGTCAGCAAACAACACAACAGTCCGTCAAAGGACAGAGGACACGACAGTCCGTAGACACGACAGTCAGTGAAGTAGTACAGATGTACAAACAGGAGAACTGGTCTGATCACTCGATGCCGACTTCATTGTGAAAACAGCTAATTTTAGGTGAAAGTCTGTCTGAGAGCGCCAGGGTCTGATAGGAACCAAAAATCCTTCAAACACGGGAAAGGCTCGCATGATGATCTTCCTGTACTATCAATGACCTGACGACGAGGACGCCATGATCACTTTCGATACAGGGTGGATGTTAATGACAAACAAACAGCAGCTCTAATGAACTCACCCGGCAATCTTGTTGCGCAGCTTCTTGCTCGGGATGATGGCGATCTCCTCGCACACCCTCTTGTTGGTGTGGAAGTCGCTTCCCAGCCGGGTGTAGTATTTCTCGATGATGACCCTGGCGGCCTTTTTCACCGTCTTGGTCCTGACTCGTCCCTGCAGGCAGAACACAAACCAAAATCTTTAATTTGAACCCTGTTCATTCATGGAATTAGCCCTGACTGTCATTTTACTCAGAATCAGTACAACATTACAAATTCGTCACCGAAAACAGCAGGTCTGTGAAACTACTTTTGCGTCACATATGGCGGCCAAGATGGGGAAAACTTGTACCAGTTGTTCGGCTGAAGAGCTGGTCATGCGAGGGTTACAAACACTGGGCACTGGCAATATGGCAACATCTTAAATTTGGGTTTAATATTCATAAACATTCTTGCATTCTTATTCTACATTTTTCTACTTACTTCCCTGAAGATTTAATCAAGTTCTAGATAATTTTAAAGCTTGATGTTATTTATAGATTATAGATTAATCATTAATATGAGGTTGTACATTTCAAGAATACCCATTTTTGTGTAAATTTAAGATTTTACCAAACAAACCTGAACAAATTTAAAACATTAAATGCACAATTTCATATCCCAAAGGAATCACATCTATACTGAAACCCTCAGTGTCAGCTATAAATCTCATTAAGTCGAAGCTAAATTTAGGAATTTAGAGCCTTTAAAATTGTGCAAAAGTCTTACGTATGAATGCCAAATTTCATCTTCAGCTTCACACCTTTATACAGGTGGATGACTGTACGTTAATGTGACGTTTTATCAACTGGATGACCCTCCGGGAGGTAGCATTGCAGGCGGCGAAGCTAACTCCCGGTTTAGCCTCTAAAGCTAACACACGGAAATACATTATTCACTAATTATTCAACCGCTTTTATACCCCACATTTAAACACGCACAACAGTAATATTATTCCGCTATTCCCGTTCAATTTAACCGATTAAACCTAAATAATAACCGCCGTCCATTCAGCCCCACAGCAGCTCCACTCCGCCTCCTCAGCTAGCGGCAGTTTCTGCGATACAACACCGAGAATATAAAGCTAATCCCGGATCATCTGACATCAATACTGCGGTTATCAGGTAGATAAAACTCTCCGGTATTTGTGGTTAAATGATTGGGAGATATTAACCGTTAAAACGGGAGGATTAGTTCAGATTAGTCAGGTAGACATGCAAAAATTACCCACCATGTTGGATCGGCCTGGTAGAAGAGGACAAGCAGACTTCCGGTGGAAGTTTAAATGCACGGACGGAAATAAAGAAGCAACTTGCAGCTGCTGCGCCCTCTGACCGCGGGAGGTGGAACTACAACAACAATAAGTAGCCGACTACTGTAGGAAATGTCAGATATTCACCATCGTTCCCATCTAAAAAGTGACTTTCAAAAGTCACAAACAACCTTAACGACCTCACATTATTCAATATTTTCTTTTGTTGGCTTGTCTTTATTTATATCTAGGGATGCTTTGTTGTTGGAGGTGATATGGTTATATTGAAAATACACTTTATTAGGTACACCCTGCTAGTACCAGGTTGGACCCCTTTTGCCTTCGGAACTGCCTTAATTCTTGGTGTCATAGATTCAACAAGGTGCTGGAAACATTCCTCAAAGATTTTAGTCCATATTGACATGATGACATCACACAGTTGCTGCAGATTTGTCGGCTGCACATCCATGATTTGAATCACCCGTTCCACCACATCCCAAAGGTGCTCTATTGGACTGAGATCTGGTGACTGTGGAGGCCATTGGAGTACAGTGAACTCATTGTCATGTTCAAGAAACCAGTTTGAGATGATTTGAGCTTTGTGACATGGTGCGTTATCCTGCTGGAAGTAGCCATCAGAAGATGGGTACACTGTGGTCATAAAGGGATGGACACGGTCAGCAACAATACTCAGGTAGGCTGTGGTGTTTAAACCATGCTCAGTTGGTACTAAGGGGCCCAAAGTGTGCCAAGAAAATATCCCCCACACCATTACACCACCACCACCAGCCTGAACCGTTGATACAAGGCAGGATGGATCCATGCTTTCATGTTGTTTACACCAAATTCTGACCCTACCATCTGAATGTGGCAGCAGAAATCCAGACTCATCAGACCAGGCAACGTTTTTCCAATCTTCTATTGTCCAGTTTTGGTGAGCCTGTGTGAACTGTAGCCTCAGTTTCCTGTTGTTAGCTGACAGGAGTGGCACCTGGTGTGGTCTTCTGCTGCTGTAGCCCATCTGCTTCAAGGTTGGACGTGTTGTTGGTTCAGAGATGGTCTTCTGCAGACCTTGGTTGTAACCAGTGGTTATTTGAGTTACTGTTGCCTTTCTATCATCTTGAACCAGTCTGGCCATTCTCCTCTGACCTCTGTCATCAACAAGGCATTTTGGCTCAATGGATATTTCCTCTTTTTGGGACCATCCTCTGTAAACCCTAGAGATGGTTGTGTGTGAAAATCCCAGTAAATACTCAGACCAGCCCGTCTGGCACCAACAACCATGCCACGTTCAAAGTCACTTAAATCACCTTTGTTCCACATTCTGATGCTCAGTTTGAACTACAGCAGGTTGTCTTGACCATGTCTACATGCCTAAATGTATTGAGTTGCTGCCACGTGATTGGCTGGTTAGCTATTTGGATTAACGAGCAGTTGAACAGGTGTACCTAATAAAGTGGCCTGTGAGTGTATAACTGCTCAGGTAAAGATAAGGAATTAATTTTCTGCAATTTCCTCTTCTTCTACTTCATCATTTGACAGTCTTACACATGTTTAAGAGGTTGGCATTAATTAAGGGAAGAGTAACACAAGTGTGAGATTATTTTAAGGAATGCGCCTAAATGTGCAACTTAACTAACTAAACCATCTTTCTTTATAAACACTGACAAGTAAGAGTACTATATCCTCCATTTCATTGATAGTGTTAAATACAGCATGAATTAATGTAAAACATCTGTGTATGGTGGTTGTCAGTAAATGTGTCAAAACAAAACCCAAAGACATCAAATCTGTGGACAGTGTGAGGAGAGAAAATCAGAACATCAGACCTGTCGTCATTTATTACTCAGAGAAATTCAGATTTATTGCAGAAATACATTATCATTCTTTACATTGTTTTTGTACAACAAACATCTGTGTGTGTGCTTGCATTAATAATAAACTTGAAAATATATTTGAAATATCAAATGATCACATTCAGTTGGAAGGTAATTGTTTAAATAATACCTCACGGTCAATGCTTAAATGACTTTAGCCACAGAAAAAGGATAATTAAAATACATCAATATGCTGTCATTTTAAGGATCATTCTCGGTCCTTGTGTTGAATATACTCACAAACTGTCGCCCTGAATGAGACAAATTCACTGAAACTGTTTTCTGTGCCTCCTGCATGTGTTAATAAATAAATAAATATTAATAAATGAATAAATAATCCTGGCACAAATACAAATACACACATATTCATTTACTACATTCATGTGAATTGATTCATTTATCGTGTAAAATCAGATGCAAGTCGATCTCATCTGCAGTAATCTAATTTAACAGTATTTACTTTGTACAGTATCAGCTACAGTAGTCTATATTAAAACTACAGAGGTTTAGTCTATAGAAACTAGTTTATATTAAAGGAACAGTCCAACATTTTGGGAGCCAGATGAGAAAATGGATTTCATTTACATCTGTGTGGTGTTTAGCGTAGCTTAGCACAAAGACTGGAAACAAAGGGAAACTGCTAACCTCCAAAAAAACGTCTAAAATACATCTTATAGCAACTAGTGGTAGACTGCGGGGGCCAGCGACTGACCGACCATTTTACCAACCTTTCAATTAGCAGACAAACGCTTCACCTTCTGAGCCACTGCCGCCGATGTGGTTTGTGTCATCAGCCTCATTAGCCCTCTCTACTCAGAGATCACGCTATAGGGCCGCTACAGAGCCCCGTCTTCATGCCACCTTTGCATTTTTACATGGAATCAAAAGATGCGTAAACGGTGTGACATTTAACACAACAGCGTTGGCCTCTTGTGTGACATAACATATGCGTCAGCAGCGCTTTATAAACAATAACAATGCTGTAACATGGCAATAACAATCAATTACCATCCCTGTTATATGGCCATTGATCTCGTCCTAAGTTTGAAGGGTAAGGCGCTCCTAGACCTCATTGTTTTCCCAATTTGCAGACTTTTTCAGCTGCTGTTCTTATTCTTTGAGTTAGCTGCTAACAGCTATTTTTTAAATCTCCCGTGGTGGGTTGCACGCATTACACATCGTCAAAATGTCACACCCATACCGCCCATTATCCCGTCCTGCCAGATGTCCTTTTTATACAGACACTGTTTTGCCGCTAGTGCTACCTCTATTCCCAACTCTGAACAGTGAGGCAGCATAACAGTGCCATATTCCAACTTGGAGAGGCAGTGTAAAAGGGGCTATAGATATGGGTTAGAGGTTGTTCTGCTACACCGATTAGTAGGTTCAGAATGCTGTTATCAGTTCATTAAATGGTTTTATTGTTGATGTATGCCACCATGAATGCCATCCATCTCCGTCCAAGCAGTGCTCAAACATCATTTCAAATTAATCGTCACTGTGTTTGAGTGAGTGAATAAGTGAGAGACATAAAAGAGAAGGAACCACCATAACATGTTCACCAGCCTACATGCGGCTTTCTACTGTTTACTGACCAAAAAACACAGACAGACAGACTTGTCTAATGGAAAGCATTGTATTACCTTTTTTAAATGGGTTTTCCCACATTATCAAACATGCATATACGCGCTAATCTTTGTGGAAAAAAGGTATGAGAGTGGGTCTCTTCTGTATGAGTCTCTACATTGTTTTTTTCAGGAAACCTGCATACTGTAGTATATCTTTAATGTTCTGATAACAGCATTCTGGACCTACCAGTCGATGCAGCAGGTCCCTTCTAACCCATATCTTTGATAACCACTTATCAGCCCATTTAATTAAGTGATACCACTCAAAATGGGTTAAATGTTGTACTGTCCCTTTAACTACATCATTCATATTTATGTTTGTTCTAATCAATAACCAACCACGTATCTGATACTTTGACTTCTAGTAAGTGTTTAACAGCAAATCTACCAAAAACGTGCAGAAACATTATTAAGGACATTTCAATGTGCTGATTTCTCAATAGGTTGAGATCCATTCAGTTTCATTTAGCTGCAAACTGAAGCAGGTATTTATAACCTGGAGCCTCCGTGGCTTTCCACGTGTCAGTGAGTTTGTGAGCTAGCTAACTTGAGTTTGTGTAATGTTAAATTAAATCACATCAGCCAAACTGACAGATGGAAAACCTTCTTCCAGTCGAGAGCTCAGGTCTCAGGTCAAAGGCAAAATATGATTTGAGCTTATTTTTATTGTGTATTTCTTTGTTTAACAATTATACATTAAACGGTAACTTGGTATTTTTCAACCTGGACCCTGTATTTCCATGTTTGTGTGTCATACTGACTAATGGGAACAACAGTATTTGAAATTGGTCCACTGCTGAGAGAGAGCGCTGCATCCAACAGCAGCAAAACAGGCTGTAATGTAACCACTTGGGACATGTTCACATCGTCAATGTACATCCACTAAAAGTGCTTGTTTTTGCCACTGACAGGCTCAGATTGTTATTCTAAGTGTCTGACGACATTATGGAAAGGATCCCTGCAGGGATAGACCTTTTTTAAAGAGTAAGATCCTTTGTGTTTAACTAGAAACAGGCCCAAAATCACCATCACCAAACCCACCAGACTCCATTCGAATAAACGGTAATTTCATCAACCCAAAACGCACTTTATTTGAAGTCAATATAAACAAAACATAACTCACAAAATACTTCTTAGTTCATCTTTTCACTGTTCCAGCAATCACCAACTCTGGTTTGGTTAAAATAAACCCTTAATTCACCCAGTTAGATGTGAAAATATGCTGGTTCTGTGCACGCTTAAATTACTCATTATTTGAATGGAGTCTGGTGGGTATAGTGTTGGTGATTTGGGGGTTGTTTCTAGTTAAAAAAAGGATCTTACTTATTAGCAAAAGGTCTTTCTCTGTAGGGATCCTTTCCATAATGTTGTCAGACAATTCTGTAAAAACAATCTGAGCCTGTCAGTGGCAAAAACAAACACTTTAAGTGGACGTACATTGACAGTGTGAATGTGCACTGAGTGGTTACATTGCAGCCTGCTTAACTGGTGCCGGCTGCAGTGGTCCAGGGGCGGATTGGGACTAAAAAACAGCCCTGGACTTTGACTCGGCCCAGCCCACAACAACTGGTGCACATACAATATGTGCTTCCTTCTTCTTCAATTTAATTGGCAGCCGGCCGACTCATAGATATCTATGGGCCAGCTGGCATCCAATTTAAAGGCTGCCACCTAGCAGACTGGATGTGGAACAGTAGATTATCAGGGAGAAAAAGGAAACAAACAAACAAAAAAAAAAAACGGTGATGACTCTGTGGCGGCCGCCGGCAGTCCTGGAGTACCGGCCGTTCTGTGATTCTCCAGAACCTCCAGATGGCCAGTCCGCCCCTGCAGTGGTCTCTGTCAATACTGGACACATTTCAAAAACTGTTGTTTCCATCAGTCACTTAGACACAAAACCACAGAAAATAGAGTCCAGGTTGAAAAATGGCAGCGTTACCGATAAAGCTTTTCCTAACCTGAGTCTAATAAAGCTTCAGATAAAGTGCAAACAATTTACAATAACTGCTTTAAGTTCATGCACACAGTGAACAACACTGATGATGCTGT
Source organism: Epinephelus moara (assembly GCF_006386435.1). NCBI lineage: Eukaryota > Metazoa > Chordata > Actinopteri > Perciformes > Serranidae > Epinephelus > Epinephelus moara. The sequence continues at coordinate 38,884,118 of NC_065525.1, read as the reverse complement.
CAGCCCAAAACACACAACACCACCCATCATACTGTACATGCTTTAGACACACACTACTGTTGAAAAGTTATGCAGCAGCTGAACACTTGGAACCTGTTCCTGTTTAAATCTGCACACATTTTGATGCTAAGCTTCTAGTTTCTTTTACAAATGACTGCTGATTTCTTCTGTTCTTATTCAACTGTTGCTCAGAGGGATCTTTGTCTCTTTCAGTTGAGCCATTTGACAGTGGTTTGTTCTCTGTGTACAAATCAAACCTTCATACTAAATACCATCTACTTGTAAAGAGGACTTTCTACAAACTAAAAGCATCAGAGAACCATTCACACATATAGAGGAGTCCTCTCACACACCTGGCAGGACCACACCAGGCTCTGTGGTTGCACATGACAAACTTTTCAACAGCAGTGTGCATTAAACTTAGTTTATACTTATCATGAAATTGTACTCTGGACGTGGGAGTATCCAGATAGTGCTCTATCAGCAGTCTGCTGTCCATTTTACACAAAAGTGCAGGCAGTATCAGACTGATGTGTGTTTAAATAGAAATGTGCAGTGATGTGAAGGCAGGAGCAGGTTTGTGCAAGGCTATTCAAGAGAAGGCTGAGACACGGGGTCAAACATGGGGGGATTGCACATGCGCAGTTTAACTTGAGCTGCGATGCTGGAGGGTGACAGCAGGGGCGTTAGATAAAAAGCGCAGGATCTGCTCAGGCGATCAAGGAGTGCGCTTGGTGCGGTCTGCTTGGACTTTTGGACGGCGGCTGCCTGAAGTTGTCGGAATTGCATCTCTGTCATTCTCACCCACAACGCAGGCCACCAGTGACAGTCCAGTAATAAGCTGTGAAAATGACATGCATGCACATCCCCCTTATTCCGCGGTCTCACGCCATCTACTGAGCCTTTGAGGAAGTGCAGACCAGATTTTACTGCGCATGTGCAATCCCCCCATGCTTGACCCTGTGTCTCAGCCTTCTCTTGAATAGTCTTGGGTTTGTGCAGGAAATGAAGGTAAAAGTCTTAAAGGGAAACTCACACGTTAGTCTAAAAATGTCGTATTTACTGACTGAGCCTCTCTGTAGCAACTGGTACTTTAAAGGTTAAGTGTGTAAGATTTAGGGGAATTTAGTGGAATGTAGTGGTGAGGATTCACCCACCACATTGTAATCTATGCTCACCTTTTTTCCTCTGATAATTTAAGATCCAGATGTTCAGGAGGTTTTTACCGGGAGCCGAATTATCTGCAGAAGTCTCTTCCTCTCCAAAACAAACAGACCAGTTCATTTAAACTGATAAAAACACTGAATAAAGCAGTTTCTCTTTACAAATTGGTGTTTTTCCAATGCTGTTTGGCACATCAGAGACAGGTGTTTCAACCAGCACGTGCTAATCTGTGCTCTCCTTTTTTCTCTGATATCTTAGGATCCAGACATTCAGGAAGTTTTTACCAGGAGCCTAATTATCTGCAGAGGTCTCTTACTCTACACAACAAACAGACCAGGGTTCTTATTTATAAAAGAGTGCGTAGCATCCATACTAAAAATGTACATACGGACAAAATCCGAAATGGCGTGCGCCAAAACATATTCGACAATTTCTACAATCATGTCCCTGTGCATGTCCCTATCTAGAGCCAGTGTGTGGTCTGTCCGTTCTGGGCTACTGTAGAAACATGGCGGTGCAACATGGCGATCTCCACAGATGAGGACCTGCTCCCTATGTAGATATAAATGGCTCCTTCTAAGGTAACGAAAACACGATTATTCTTATTTTCAAGTGATTATACACGAAAGAAAACATACTTATTATGTTATATTCCATCCTGCCAACATATCCCCCTAAATCCTACACACTGGACCTTTAAAGTGTGACATGAGGTCAGAAACTAAAGTGCTCTACAGTAGAAACTATGGCCTTCCTTCCCAGTTAAACAGACGAGTCATCCGCTGAGCCGCTTGTGAAAAAAGTGCAAATAAGAAGCTGAAAAGTTGCATATCATCTAAAAAACACGCTCCTGCTGCCGAACACGAATCAAATCAACATGTACGATCTGATTTGTTCAGTGTGGAGTCACGTGGATGTGTTTTTGATATGTTGTCATGGTAACGGCAGAGGCACCAGCACGTTCACGTAGCTGACGGGGAATAGTCCCGACCGGCCGCCCAGCGCGCCCTCGTACCAGTTGGAGTCGACCTGATTGGTGAGGACGATGACGTCGCCCTCGTTGAAGCTCAGCTCGCCCTCGTGGCTCGGGTGGAAGGAGTACATCGCCCGGCAGCAGGGCTGATCCAGGACCAGCTTACTGTCAGCTGGGAGAGACAAAGAATAAATGTCATAAATCTCAGCTGTGTGTGACTTATCGAAGTTTGTTTTCGGCTGTCAGCATTTGCTCACCGTAGCAGGAGATGGGACTGCCGGGTCTGGATGGTAACACTGTGAACTGATCTCCTGTCATACACACACACAAAAAATAGAAAAATACAAGTTCAAAATCTTTTACAGAATGAGACATTTTATTCCAGATAAATGTGACGGTGACATGATTTTTTAAACAGGAGTAACCTGAGGGGACTGTGGCTGTGACAGACGGCTTGTGGTAAAATCCCATGATGCTGCCGTTGTGCTCACTTCTGACTCTGAACTTTTTGGCTCTGAACCGTCGCTCTGGTTTGTTACTGGCAGCCGTCAGCCTGTTTAAGAACAAACACAGAACATTTAAAGCTTTATGCAGTGACGTAAAAACCAGATGGATGGTTGTTGGTTACTGGTTACAAGATAAGATAAGGTAAGATAAGATAAGGTAAGATAAGATACACCTTTATTGATCCCATAATTGAGAAATTCCAGTGTTACAGCAGTCAAGGAGAAAGTCAGATTAAAGATTTCAAATTTAAACTTAAAAAACTTAAATAACTAGGCATGCAAATAAGTACAAAAAATACAAGAGACAGCGATAAATAACAATAACAATAATAATAATAATAATAATAAAAATAATAGGAAGTGGATAATAATGAGCAGCAGTGAATGAAA